>NC_059459.1:82731562-82736562 GCF_905237065.1 Salmo salar
ATAGAAATAGGGTGGAGGGTCATTATAACTCTAGAAATAGGGTGGAGGGCCATTATAACTATAGAAATAGGGTGGAGGGCCATTATAACTATAGAAATAGGGTGGAGGGCCATTATAACTATAGAAATAGGGTGGAGGGTCATTATAACTATAGAAATAGGGTGGAGGGCCATTATAACTATAGAAATAGGGTGGAGGGCCATTATAACTATAGAAATAGGGTGGAGGGTCATTATAACTCTAGAAATAGGGTGGAGGGCCATTATAACTATAGAAATAGGGTGGAGGGCCATTATAACTATAGAAATAGGGTGGAGGGCCATTATAACTATAGAAATAGGGTGGAGGGCCATTATAACTATAGAAATAGGGTGGAGGGTCATTATAACTATAGAAATAGGGTGGAGGGCCATTATAACTATAGAAATAGGGTGGAGGGTCATTATAACTATAGAAATAGGGTGGAGGGCCATTATAACTATAGAAATAGGGTGGAGGGCCATTATAACTATAGAAATAGGGTGGAGGGTCATTATAACTATAGAAATAGGGTGGAGGGCCATTATAACTATAGAAATAGGGTGGAGGGCCATTATAACTATAGAAATAGGGTGGAGGGTCATTATAACTATAGAAATAGGGTGGAGGGTCATTATAACTATAGAAATAGGGTGGAGGGCCATTATAACTATAGAAATAGGGTGGAGGGCCATTATAACTCTAGAAATAGGGTGGAGGGCCATTATAACTATAGAAATAGGGTGGAGGGCCATTATAACTATAGAAATAGGGTGGAGGGTCTAGGGGTGGGTGTCTGTCTGTGTACATTAAAGTAGTAGGTTGTAGAAGTACATTGTGACAGCTAGCAGCCTGATTCACCATCGTTACTACATTCCATCAGTCGTCTCTCTCTCTCTCTCTCTCTCTCTCTCTCTCTGTCTCTCTCTCTCTGTCTCTCTCTCTCTCTCTCTCTCTCTCTCTCTCTCTCTCTCTCTCTCTCTGTCTCTCTCTCTCTCTCTCTCTCTCTCTCTCTCTCTCTCTCTCTCTCTCTCTCTCTCTCTCTCTCTCCCCCCCCAGACCTAAACCTGTATAGTGGTGATGGTGTTAGAAGTTCTGAGAGACGCTCCTATAACAGCTGGGTGTTTAAAACAGGACAAACTGTAGTCTTAGACTAGGTATCTAGACAGTAGACCAGTCTTATGGGTTATCTCTAAACAGTTTAAAAACAGGACAAACTGTAGTCTTAGACTAGGTATCTAGACAGTAGACCAGTCTTATGGGTTATCTCTAAACAGTTTAAAAACAGGACTAACTGTAGTCTTAGTGAGTGGCAGTAATTTGAGGCTGTTCTAAAGCGGAAAGGTGGAATAAACGAGACGGAAACAAGTTTTCTTAACTGAACAAAGTTCTCTATTGAGGTATTTCTTTCTTCTTAAACACTCCAACACAATCAAGGATGATCTCCCCAACCCTAACCCTAACCCTAACCCCTAACCCCTAACCCTAACCCCTAACCCTAACCCTAACCCCTAACCCCTAACCCCTAACCCTAACCCCTAACCCCAACCCCTAACCCCAACCCCAACCCCAACCCCAACCCTAACCCTAACCCTAACCCCAACCCCTAACCCTAACCCTAACCCCTAACCCTCCTAACCCTAACCCTACCCTAACCTCCCTAACCCTAACCCCTAACCCTAACCCCCTAACCTAACCCCTAACCCCTAACCCACCCTAACCCTAACCCTAACCCTAACCCCTAACCCCAACCCTAACCCCTAACCCCTAACCCCAACCCCTAACCCCTAACCCTAACCCCTAACCCCTAACGATCCGTTCGATCTCCCCAAGGAAAACACAAATCTTCTTTCTTTACAAGAACAAGGAACTTAAGGAGAGTATCTTTAAACTATACCATAAATCACTGGGGCGTCACCGCCTTAACGATCCGTTCGTGGAGAGGACCCTTTGGGTGGTGGTCCTGATCCGTGGAGAGGACCCTTTGGGTGGTGGTCCTGATCCGTGGAGAGGACCCTTTGGGTGGTGGTCCTGATCCGTGGAGAGGACCCTTTGGGTGGTGGTCCTGATCCGTGGAGAGGACCCTTTGGGTGGTGTGATCCGTGGAGAGGACCCTTTGGGTGGTCCTGATCCGTGGTGGCCATTCCCCAGAAGTAGTTTGTCCCCTTCTTCTCCCTTCCGAAAGGTACGTCCTTTCGTTTGGAGAAGCTCTTTTCTCCCCCTCCTCTCTACCGGTTCCCTCCTCTCTACCGGTTCCCCCCTCTCTACCGGTTCCCCCCTCTCTACCGGTTCCCCCCTCTCTACCGGTTCCCTCCTCTCTACCGGTTCCCCCCTCTCTACCGGTTCCCCCCCTCTCTACCGGTTCCCTCCTCTCTACCGGTTCCCCCCTCTCTGCCGGTTCCCCCCCTCTCTACCGGTTCCCCCCTCTCTACCGGTTCCCCCCTCTCTACCGGTTCCCCCCTCTCTGCCGGTTCCCCTCTTCTCTACCGGTTCCCTCCTCTCTACCGGTTCCCCCCTCTCTGCGGTTCCCCCCTCTCTGCCGGTTCCCCCCTCTCTGCCGGTTCCCCCTCTCTGCGGTTCCCCCCTCTCTACCGGTTCCCCCCTCTCTACCGGTTCCCCCCTCTCTGCCGGTTCCCCCCTCTCTACCGGTTCCCCCCTCTCTACCGGTTCCCTCCTCTCTACCGGTTCCCTCCTCTCTACCGGTTCCCCCCTCTCTGCCGGTTCCCCCCTCTCTGCCGGTTCCCCTCTCTCTACCGGTTCCCTCCTCTCTACCGGTTCCCCCCTCTCTGCCGGTTCCCCCCTCTCTGCCGGTTCCCCTCTTCTCTACCGGTTCCCCCCTCTCTACCGGTTCCCCCCTCTCTACCGGTTCCCCCTCTCTACCGGTTCCCTCCTCTCTACTGGTTCCCCCTCTCTACCGGTTCCCCCCCTCTCTGCCGGTTCCCCCCTCTCTACCGGTTCCCCCCTCTCTACCGGTTCCCCCCTCTCTACCGGTTCCCTCCTCTCTACCGGTTCCCTCCTCTCTACCGGTTCCCCCCTCTCTGCCGGTTCCCCCCTCTCTGCCGGTTCCCCCCTCTCTGCCGGTTCCCTCCTCTCTACCGGTTCCCCCCTCTCTCTTGTAGGGGAAAGGGAATAGCTCGTTAGCACCGTCAGCTGTGCTTAATTGCCTCTGATCACCTTGACTCACATGCCGGGCTGGGCTACTGTCTGTGGGAGCAGCCTGCCCTCTGGAAGTCCTTCTCCATCTTAGACTTGGGTTCTTACAGTAGACCAGTGTTATGGGTTGTTATCTCTAAACAGTTTAAAACACTCAGATCCTAAAGGATTACTCATCGCATTGTTTTAGCCTAAATGCTTAAGTTTCTAAAGGGCATCAGCCGAACTCGGCGAGGTGGAACCGAACAAGGGTGCTCCATTGCACCTTAAAAGACCTTCGCTTGAAAAACCAGAAAACAGCGGTAATAGTACTGTTTGTCCATTTTGAGAAGCCGTAGTCTGAATGATTCTGAGATGACTCAGGAACTCTGTCATTCAGGGTTAATGTTTTTGCAGAGAAGATCTCAGTCGCGCAATTTTTACATCCAACTGAGATGTTTGGTGCAGTATTTCTCAACAGAAAAAAAATGTGCATGAAAATGAGTCGTCTATCGTTGAATGACAACAAACACTTCATTGAAGAATCCCTACTGTTGACCAATGACCGCTGAAGGGGTATCAAAAAACATTGTTGACCAAAACGTCACCAGATGTTGTCATAGTATACGCACAAGCTGTTCCGAGCAGTTTGGGGTGGGAAGCATGTGGACGCCTTAACACTGGACCTGGGCCTTGTAGCGTTTGTACTGTATACCGGGGGCTGCAGGGGTGCTTGAGACACCACTGTTTATAACCGTCAGAAATCAAAGATGTGTCAAATGTCCAGCTCAGGACTCCAGCTATGCATTTGGTTTGCTAACTTGCTAGATGTTAAGATCCAGCTTTCTGGTTGCAGCAGAGACGGAGGCTAGGAGTGGAAGGTTAGCTAAACTACCCAGACTATAGACATCCAATCCCCTACTGTTTCAAGATCCCTGTCGCCTAAATTGTTTTGTGCATCCCAAAAAATACATGAACGGGCCCCTTGTGTGTATTTCTGGTGGCCACAGCACTGTATAATACCCTGCACTGGAAACACGGCCACTGCACTGTATAATACCCTGCACTGAAAACATGGCCACTGCACTGTATAATACCCTGCACTGGAAACACGGCCACTGCACTGTATAATACCCTGCACTGGAAACATGGCCACTGCACTGTATAATACCCTGCACTGGAAACATGGCCACTGCACTGTATAATACCCTGCACTGGAAACACGGCCACTGCACTGTATAATACCCTGCACTGGAAACACGGCCACTGCACTGTATAATACCCTGCACTGGAAACATGGCCACTGCACTGTATAATACCCTGCACTGGAAACATGGCCACTGCACTGTATAATACCCTGCACTGGAAACACGGCCACTGCACTGTATAATACTCTGCACTGGAAACATGGCCACAGCACTGTATAATACCCTGCACTGGAAACAGCACTGTATAATGCCCTGCACTGGAAACACGGCCACTGTATAATGCCCTGCACTGGAAACAGCACTGTATAATACCCTGCACTGGGAACAGCACTGTATAATGCCCTGCACTGGAAACACAGCCACTGTATAATACCCTGCACTGGAAACAGCACTGTATAATACCCTGCACTGGGAACAGCACTGTATAATGCCCTGCACTGGAAACACGGCCACTGTATAATACCCTGCACTGGGAACAGCACTGTATAATACCCTGCACTGGGAACAGCACTGTATAATACCCTGCACTGGAAACATGGACACTGTATAATACCCTGCACTGGAAACATGGACACTGTATAATACCCTGCACTGGAAACACGGCCACTGCACTGTATAATACCCTGCACTGGAAACATGGCC
>NC_059459.1:82741562-82749062 GCF_905237065.1 Salmo salar
TAGACTGGGTACCGCCTGTTATAGTGTAGTAGTTAGACTGGGTACCGCCTGTTATAGTGTTGTAGTTAGACTGGGTACCGCCTGTTGTAGTGTAGTAGTTATACGGGGTACCGCCTGTTATAGTGTAGTAGTTATACGGGGTACCGCCTGTTATAGTGTAGTAGTTATACGGGGTACCGCCTGTTATAGTGTGGTAGTTAGACTGGGTACCGCCTGTTATAGTGTAGTAGTTATACGGGGTACCACCTGTTATAGTGTAGTAGTTATACGGGGTACCACCTGTTATAGTGTAGTAGTTAGACTGGGTACCGCCTGTTATAGTGTGGTAGTTAGACTGGGTACCGCCTGTTATAGTAGTACACAGCTTTGGTCAAGAGGCTCTGGTCTATTGTAGTACACCGGGAATAGGAAGGCAAAGTTCTGTGTTCTTAAGATGTGTTCCCTGTTCTAAATATGTGTTCTGTGTTCTAAAGTTGTGTTCCCTGTTCTAAAGATGTGTTCTGTGTTCTAGGGGTAAGGGGTCAGAGGTGAGGATGGCAGGAGCCTCGGTGAAGGTGGCGGTACGCGTGCGACCTTTCAACTCCCGGGAGACCAGCCGAGATGCCAAGTGTGTTATACAGATGCAAGGCAACTCCACCTGTAAGTCACACACACACACACACACACACACACACACACACACACACACACACACACACACACACACACACACACACACACACACACACACTGAGCATTTGCCTAAATCCCACAGTTGAGGTGTGGTTGTTCTCCGAGTGATTTGCATAACCCTCTAGAGAGAGAGATGGTCTAGTCCAGAATACCCCCCTCTAGAGAGAGAGAGATGGTCTAGTCCAGAATACCCCCCTCTAGAGAGGGAGAGATGGTCTAGTCCAGAATACCCCCCTCTAGAGAGGGAGAGATGGTCTAGTCCAGAATACCCCCCCTCTAGAGAGGGAGAGATGGTCTAGTCCAGAATACCTCCCTCTAGAGAGGGAGAGATGGTCTAGTCCAGAATACCCCCCCTCTAGAGAGAGATGGTCTAGTCCAGAATACCTCCCCTCTAGAGAGAGATGGTCTAGTCCAGAATACCCCCCCTCTAGAGAGGGAGAGATGGTCTAGTCCAGAATACCCCCCTCTAGAGAGAGGGAGAGATGGTCTAGTCCAGAATACCTCCCTCTAGAGAGAGATGGTCTAGTCCAGAATACCCCCCTCTAGAGAGGGAGATGGTCTAGTTCAGAATACCCCCCCTCTAGAGAGGGAGAGATGGTCTAGTCCAGAATACCTCCCTCTAGAGAGAGATGGTCTAGTCCAGAATACCCCCCCTCTAGAGAGGGAGATGGTCTAGTCCAGAATACCCCCCCTCTAGAGAGAGAGATGGTCTAGTCCAGAATACCCCCCTCTAGAGAGGGAGAGATGGTCTAGTCCAGAATACCCCCCCTCTAGAGAGGGAGAGATGGTCTAGTCCAGAATACCCCCCCTCTAGAGAGGGAGAGATGGTCTAGTTCAGAATACCTCCCTCTAGAGAGAGGGAGAGATGGTCTAGTCCAGAATACCCCCCTCTAGAGAGGGAGAGATGGTCTAGTCCAGAATACCTCCCTCTAGAGAGGGAGAGATGGTCTAGTTCAGAATACCTCCCTCTAGAGAGAGATGGTCTAGTCCAGAATACCCCCTCTAGAGAGAGAGATGGTCTAGTCCAGAATACCCCCCTCTAGAGAGGGAGATGGTCTAGTCCAGAATACCCCCCTCTAGAGAGAGAGATGGTCTAGTCCAGAATACCCCCCCTCTAGAGAGGGAGAGATGGTCTAGTCCAGAATACCCCCCTCTAGAGAGAGATGGTCTAGTCCAGAATACCTCCCCTCTAGAGAGAGATGGTCTAGTCCAGAATACCTCCCTCTAGAGAGAGGTGGTCTAGTCCAGAATACCTCCCTCTAGAGAGAGATGGTCTAGTCCAGAATACCTCCCTCTAGAGAGAGGGAGAGATGGTCTAGTCCAGAATACCTCCCCTCTAGAGAGAGATGGTCTAGTCCAGAATACCTCCCTCTAGAGAGAGATGGTCTAGTCCAGAATACCTCCCCTCTAGAGAGAGGTGGTCTAGTCCAGATCAAATCAAATAAAGCGTAATTTATACAGAACATTTCAGACATGGAATGAAACACAATGTGTTTCACATGAAAAAAATAATTAAAACTATGAAAATAAAAGGTGAAATATTTACTACGCAACAAACATAAGATAACAAAACCAAAAGAATGACAAACTGAACTAAAAAGGAAAAGCAAACTACTGGGTAGATGATGGAAACACATGTCTATGTATTGGGCTGCACAATCTGGGATTGATTTGAAAACCAATAAAATTATCTTAAAATTAATTCTAAAAGTCACAGGCATCCAGTGCAGAGACCTTAAAACCGGTGTAATGTGTTCTCTGTCTGGTCTTGGTCAGTACCCTGCAGCATTCTGTATGTTTTACAGTACAGAGACCTTAAAACCGGTGTAATGTGTTCTCTGTCTGGTCTTGGTCAGTACCCTGCAGCATTCTGTATATATATATATGGCGCCGGAGGGGAGGGCTGCCGTTTCATTGGCTCCTAACCAACTCTGCTATTTTGTTTGTTTTTTCGCGTTATTTGTAACTTATTTTGTACATAATGTTGCTGCTACCATCTCTTATGACCGAAAAGATCTTCTGGACATCAGAACAGCGATTACTCACCTCGAACTGGAGGAAGATGTTTTCTTTAATGAGTCTGACGTGAAGGATATAGTGCTTCTCCGAGACCAGGCCCAAATCCCTGTCATTCACATGAAGAGGAGACGGAGATACAGGGGGCGGAGGTCAGGGCGAGAATTCGTCAGCGAGTGGGTAACCCACTACTGCCCTCCGTTCTATTGGCCAACGTGCAATCACTGGAGAATAAACTGGATGATCTACGATCAAGACTATCCTACCAACGGGACATTCAAAACTGTAACATCTTATGTTTCACCGAGTCGTGGCTGAACGACGACATGGATAATATAAAGCTGGCTGGCTTCTCCATGCATCGGCAGGACAGAGACTCTACCTCTGGTAAGACGTGGGGTGGGGGTGTGTGTCTATTTGTCAGTAACAGCTGGTGCACGATGTCTAATATTAAGGTAGTCTCGAGGTATAAACTGTAGACCACATTATCTACCAAGAGAGTTCTCATCTATATTATTCGTAGCCGTCTATTTACCACTACAGACCAATACTGGCACTAAGACCGCTCTCAACGAGCTGTATAAGGCCATAAGCAAACAAGAAAATGCTCATCCAGAAGCGGCGCTCCTAGTGGCCAGGGACTTTACTGCAGGCAAACTGAAATCCATTTGACCTCATTTCTACCAGCATGTTAACTGTGCAACCAGAGAAAAAAAACTTCTAGACCACCTTTACTCCACACACAGAGACGCACCTCAGTCACTGGCTTCATCAATAAGGGGCGGCAGGTAGCCTGGCGGTTAGAGCGTTGGACCAGTAACCAGCAGGTAGCCTGGCGGTTAGAGCGTTGGACCAGTAACCAGCAGGTAGCCTGGCGGGTAGAGCGTTGGACCAGTAACCAGCAGGTAGCCTGGCGGGTAGAGCGTTGGACCAGTAACCAGCAGGTAGCCTGGCGGGTAGAGCGTTGGACCAGTAACCAGCAGGTAGCCTGGCGGGTAGAGCGTTGGACCAGTAACCAGCAGGTAGCCTAGTGGTTAGAGCGTTGGACTAGTAACCAGCAGGTAGCCTAGTGGTTAGAGCGTTGGACTAGTAACCAGCAGGTAGCCTGGCGGGTAGAGCGTTGGACCAGTAACCAGCAGGTAGCCTAGTGGTTAGAGCGTTGGACCAGTAACCAGCAGGTAGCCTAGTGGTTAGAGCGTTGGGCCAGTAACCAGCAGGTAGCCTAGTGGTTAGAGCGTTGGGCCAGTAACCAGCAGGTAGCCTAGTGGTTAGAGCGTTGGGCCAGTAACCAGCAGGTAGCCTAGTGGTTAGAGCGTTGGGCCAGTAACCAGCAGGTAGCCTAGTGGTTAGAGCGTTGGGCCAGTAACCAGCAGGTAGCCTAGTAACAGCGTTGGGCCAGTAACCGAAAGGTTGCTGGATCGAATCCCCGAGTTGACAAGGTATAAATCTGTCGTTCTGCCCCTGAACAAGGCAGTTAACCCACTGTTCCCCGGGCCCTGAACAAGGCAGTTAACCCACTGTTCCCCGGGCGCCGATGACGTGGATGTCGATTAAGGCAGCCCCTCGCACCTCTCTGATTCAGAGGGGTTGGGTTAAATGTGGAAGACACATTTCAGTTGAATGCATTCAGTTGTACAACTGACTATCCCCCCAGATGTGGCAGGGCTTGCAAACTATTACAGACTACAAAGGGAAGCACAGCTGAGAGCTGCCCAGTGACACGAGCCTACCAGACAAGCTAAATAACTTCTATGCTCGCTTCGATGCAAGTAACACTGAAACATGCATGAGAGCACCAGCTGTTCCGGACGACTGTGTGATCACACTCTCCGCAGCCGATGTGGGACCGTTTAACAGGTCAACATTCACCAGGCCGCGGGGCCAGACGGACTACCAGGACGTGTACTCGGAGCATGCGCTGACCAACTGGCAAGTGTCTTCACTGACATTTTCAACATGTCCCTGCTGAGTCTGTAATACCAACATGTTTCAAGCAGACCACCATAGTCCCTGTGCCCAAGAACACTAAGGCAACCTGCCTAAATGACTACAGACCCGTAGCACTCACGTCTGTAGACATGAAGTGCTTTGAAAGGCTGGTCATGGCTCACATCAACAACATTATCCCAGAAACCCTAGACCCACTCCAATTTGCATACCGCCCCAACAGATCCACAGATGATGCAATCTCTATTGCACTCCACACTGCCCTTTCACACCTGGACATAAGGAACACCTATGTGAGAATGTTGTTCATTGACTACAGCTCAGCGTTCAACACCATAGTGCCCTCAAAGCTCATCAATAAGCTAAGGATCCTGGGACTAAACACCTCCCTTCTGCAACTGGATCCTGGACTTCCTGATGGGCCGCCCCCAGGTGGTGAGGGTAGGTAACAACACATCCGCCACGCTGATCCTCAACACCGGAGCTCCCCAGGGGTGCGTGCTCAGTCCCCTCCTGTACTCCCTGTTCACCCACAACTGCATGGCCAGGCACGACTCCAACACCATCATTAAGTTTGCAGACGACACAACAGTGGTAGGCCTGATCACCGACAATGACGAAACAGCCTATAGGGAGGAGGTCAGAGACCTGGTCGTGTGGTGCCAGGATAACAACCTATCCCTCAACGTAACCAAGACTAAAGAGCTTATTGCGGACTACAGGAAAAGGATGACCGAGCACGCCCCCATTCTCATCGACAGGGCTGCAGTGGAGCAGGTTGAGAGCTTCAAGTTCCTTGGTGTCCACATCACCAACAAACTAACATGGTCCAAGTACACCTAGACAGTCGTGAAGAGGGCACGACAAAACCTATTCCCCCTCAGAAGACTGAAAGTTTTGGCATGGGTCCTCAGATCCTCAAAAGGTTCTACAGCTGCACCATCGAGAGCATCCTGACTGGTTGCATCACTGCCTGAACAGCTAAATCAAAGGGCTATCCAGACCCCTCTTACGCTGGTGCTCTCTGTTTATTGTCTATGCATAGTCACTTTAACTATACCTACATCTACACTGCTGTTCAAAAGTTTGGGGTCACTTAGAAATGTCCTTGTTTTTTAAAGAAAAGCAACAAAAAAATTGTCCATTAAAATAACATCAAATTGATCAGAAATACAGTGTGGACATTGTTAATGTTGTAAATTAATATTGTAGCTGGAAACGGCTGATTTTAATGGAATATCGACATAGGCCCATTATCAGCAACCATCACTCCTGTGTTCCAGTGGCACGTTGTGTTAGCTAATCCAAGTTTATCATTTTAAAAGGCTAATTAATCATTAGAAAACCGTTTTGCAATTATGTTAGCACAGCTGGAAACTGTTGTTCTGATTAAAGAAGCAATAAAACTGTCCTTCTTTAGACTAGTTGAGTATCTGGAGCATCAGCATTTGTGAGTTTGATTACAGGCTCAAAATGGCCAGAAACAAAGACCTTTCTTCTGAAACTCGTCAGTCTATTCTTGTTCTGAGAAATGAAGGCTATTCCATGAGAGAAATTACCAAGAAACTGAAGATCTCGTACAACGCTGTGTACTACTCCCTTCACAGAACAGCGCAAACTGGCTCTAACCAGAATAGAAAGAGGAGTGGGAGGCCCCGGTGCACAACTGAGCAAGAGGACAAGTACATTAGAGTGTCTAGTTTGAGAAACAGACGCCTCACAAGTCCTCAACTGGCAGCTTCATTAAATAGTTCCCGCAAATCACCAGTCTCAACGTCAACAGCGAAGAGGCGACTCCGGGATGCTGGCCTTCTAGGCAGAGTTCCTCTGTCCAGTGTCTGTGTTCTTCTGCCCGTCTTTAATCTTTAATTTTTATTGGCCAGTCTGAGATATGGCTTTTTTCTTTGCAACTCTGCCTAGAAGGCCAGCATCCCAGATTTTCCATGACCATATGAAGAGCAGGTTCTGATTTGATATGTTTTTGATTGTCAATATTATCACATCTTCAACCAAAACCTAAAATAAAATATTAGATAAAGGGAACCTGAGGGAACAAATAAAAAAAAAAAAAAGTATACTTATTTATTTAACAAAGTTATGCAAAGCCTAATGCCCCTGTGTGAAAAAGCGCCCTTACACCCAATAACTGGTTGTTCCACCTTTAGCTGTAATGACCGCAACCAAACACTTCCTGTAGTTGTTGATCAGTCTCTCACATCTCTGTGGAGGAATTTTGGGCCACTCTTCCATGCAGAAATGCTTTAACTCAGTGACATTGGTGGATTTTCAAGCATGAACTGCTCGTTTCAAGTCCTGCCTCAACATCTCAGTTGGGATTAGGTCTGGCCTTTGACTAGGCCATTACAAAACTTCAAATTTGTTGCTTTTTTAGCCATTTTCATGTAGAATTAATTGTGTTTTGGATCATTGTCTTGCTGCATGGCCCATTTTACTGTTGAATGCAGTGTTTGGTTTTCGCCAGACGCAATGGGACCCATCTCATCCAGAAAGTACCTGGAATCACCTGGATGATGATGAAGACTTGGGAATGTTAAAAGTATAACTTCTTGGACCAGATGGGTCCCATTATGCCGCGAAAACCAAACGAGCAGTTGAAAACCCATAAATGTCGCTGAGTTACAGAAGTTACAGCTACAGTAAATTCCTCCACAGCGACGTGAGAGACTGATCAACAACTACAGGAAGTAGATTGGTTGGACAAATTACAGCTAAAGGTGGAACAACCAGTTATTGAGTGTAAAGGGGCAATTACTTTTTCACACAGGGGTGTTGAATAACTTTGTTAATTAAATAAATGAAATAAGTATCCATTTTTTTTGTTTTTTGTTTATTTGTTCACTCAGG
>NC_059459.1:82754062-82764062 GCF_905237065.1 Salmo salar
ACTACTCATGGTATATTGATCTGTATTGCTATAGATACTACTCATGGTATATTGATCTGTATTGCTATAGATACTACTCATGGTATATTGATCTGTATTGCTATAGATACTACTCATGGTATATTGATCTGTATTGCTATAGATACTACTCATGGTATATTGATCTGTATTGCTATAGATACTACTCATGGTATATTGATCTGTATTGCTAAAGATACTACTCATGGTATATTGATCTGTCTATAGATACTACTCATGGTATATTGATCTGTCTATAGATACTACTCATGGTATATTGATCTGTCTATAGATACTACTCATGATATATTGATCTGTATTGCTATAGATACTACTCATGGTATATTGATCTGTATTGCTATAGATACTACTCATGGTATATTGATCTGTATTGCTATAGATACTACTCATGATATATTGATCTGTATTGCTATAGATACTACTCATGGTATATTGATCTGTATTGCTATAGATACTACTCATGGTATATTGATCTGTATTGCTATAGATACTACTCATGGTATATTGATCTGTATTGCTATAGATACTACTCATGGTATATTGATCTGTATTGCTATAGATACTACTCATGGTATATTGATCTGTCTATAGATACTACTCATGGTATATTGATCTGTATTGCTATAGATACTACTCATGGTATATTGATCTGTATTGCTAAAGATACTACTCATGGTATATTGATCTGTATTGCTATAGATACTACTCATGGTATATTGATCTGTATTGCTAAAGATACTACTCATGATATATTGATCTGTCTATAGATACTACTCATGGTATATTGATCTGTATTGCTAAAGATACTACTCATGATATATTGATCTGTATTGCTATAGATACTACTCATGGTATATTGATCTGTCTATAGATACTACTCATGATATATTGATCTGTCTATAGATACTACTCATGATATATTGATCTGTCTATAGATACTACTCATGATATATTGATCTGTATTGCTATAGATACTACTCATGGTATATTGATCTGTATTGCTATAGATACTACTCATGGTATATTGATCTGTATTGCTATAGATACTACTCATGATATATTGATCTGTATTGCTATAGATACTACTCATGGTATATTGATCTGTATTGCTATAGATACTACTCATGGTATATTGATCTGTCTATAGATACTACTCATGGTATATTGATCTGTATTGCTATAGATACTACTCATGGTATATTGATCTGTATTGCTAAAGATACTACTCATGGTATATTGATCTGTATTGCTAAAGATACTACTCATGGTATATTGATCTGTATTGCTATAGATACTACTCATGGTATATTGATCTGTATTGCTAAAGATACTACTCATGGTATATTGATCTGTATTGCTAAAGATACTACTCATGGTATATTGATCTGTATTGCTATAGATACTACTCATGGTATATTGATCTGTATTGCTATAGATACTACTCATGGTATATTGATCTGTATTGCTAAAGATACTACTCATGGTATATTGATCTGTATTGCTATAGATACTACTCATGGTATATTGATCTGTCTATAGATACTACTCATGGTATATTGATCTGTATTGCTATAGATACTACTCATGGTATATTGATCTGTATTGCTATAGATACTACTCATGGTATATTGATCTGTATTGCTAAAGATACTACTCATGGTATATTGATCTGTCTATAGATACTACTCATGATATATTGATCTGTCTATAGATACTACTCATGGTATATTGATCTGTCTATAGATACTACTCATGGTATATTGATCTGTATTGCTATAGATACTACTCATGGTATATTGATCTGTATTGCTATAGATACTACTCATGGTATATTGATCTGTATTGCTATAGATACTACTCATGGTATATTGATCTGTATTGCTATAGATACTACTCATGGTATATTGATCTGTCTATAGATACTACTCATGGTATATTGATCTGTATTGCTATAGATACTACTCATGGTATATTGATCTGTATTGCTATAGATACTATACACTATATATTGATCTGTCTATAGATACTAATCATGATATATTGATCTGTCTATAGATACTACTCATGGTATATTGATCTGTATTGCTATAGATACTACTCATGGTATATTGATCTGTATTGCTATAGATACTACTCATGGTATATTGATCTGTATTGCTATAGATACTACTCATGGTATATTGATCTGTATTGCTATAGATACTACTCATGATATATTGATCTGTATTGCTATAGATACTACTCATGATATATTGATCTGTCTATAGATACTACTCATGGTATATTGATCTGTATTGCTAAAGATACTACTCATGGTATATTGATCTGTCTATAGATACTACTCATGATATATTGAGATGTTTTTCTGTGGTTTAATTTGATTCCAGGAGCAGGGAAGAGTTACACCATGATGGGACGGCAGGAAGAGGGACAGGAGGGGATCATTCCACAGGTAACTGACCCCTGGCTGACCTCTGCACTCTCAAACACATCTACATCATCGTTCTGATATACCGTCCTCACAGTCATGTTCATTTCAACAGCAAACTCAACTGAATTAAACCCATTTATTGTAAATGGTTTATATTGTGATCTTTCTCTCTCTCTCTCTCCATCTCTCTCCCCATCCCGCTCTCTCTCTCCATCTCTCTCCCCATCCCGTTCTCTCTCTCTCCATCTCTCTCCAAATCCCGCTCTCTCTCTCTCTCTCTCTCTCTCCAAATCCCGCTCTCTCTCTCTCCATCTCTCCCCATCCCGCTTTCTCTCTCTCCATCTCTCTCCCCATCCCTCTCTCTCTCTCCTTCTCTCTCCCCATCCCGCTCTCTCTCCCCATCTCTCTCCCCATTCCTCTCTCTCTCTCTCTCCATCTCTCTCCCCATCCCGCTCTCTCTCCCCATCTCTCTCCACATTCTCTCTCTCTCTCTCTCTCTCTCTCTCTATCTCTCTCCCATCCCTCTCTCTCATCTCTCTCCCCATCCCTCTCTCTCTCTCTCCATCTCTCTCCCTCTCATCCCTCTCTCTCTCTCTCTCCAGCTGTGTGAGGATTTGTTTAAGAGGACAGTTGGGAACACAGATCCTGACCTCTCCTTCTCAGTGGAGGTATGCCACCCACACTTCCTTCCTCCCTCCCTTCCTTCCTTCCTTTACTTGGGAGTAAGCCCCTTTTTAGTGACCTTCACTTCTACCCTTCCACACTTCACTAGTCTGTTCTCTATTACAGGTGTCCTACATGGAGATCTACTGTGAGAGGGTGCGTGACCTGTTGAACCCTAAGTCGAAGGGTACACTCCGTGTTAGGGAGCACCCTATAATGGGACCGTATGTTGAAGATCTGTCTAAACTGGCTGTAACGGGATACAGTGACATTCAGGACCTAATGGACTGTGGAAACAAAGCTAGGTGAGGGAATGGTGTGTGTGTGTGTGGGGGTGTAGGACAGGACATGGTGTGTAGATTGATCACTATACCAATTCAGCGGCCTTGTGGTTAGAGGTTATGGGTTAGATCCCGTGTTACGCCTCTCTGCTTGGCACGCAGCATTACAAGATAGATTCAGGAGGTAGACTAGTGTCCTGTCCAGGGGGTGTACTGGTACATCAAGCTGCCTCAATACAGAAACAGGACCCATTCTGGCTCAGATCAGGCTACTATATATACTATTACTACAGAAACAGGACCCATTCTGGCTCAGATCAGGCTACTATATATACTATACTATTACTACAGAAACAGGACCCATTCTGGCTCAGATCAGGCTACTATATATACTATACTATTACTACAGAAACAGGACCCATTCTGGTTCAGATCAGGCTATTATATATACTATACTATTACTACAGAAACAGGACCCATTCTGGCTCAGATCAGGCTACTATATATACTATACTATTACTACAGAAACAGGACCCATTCTGGTTCAGATCAGGCTACTATATATACTATTACTACAGAAACAGGACCCATTCTGGCTCAGATCAGGCTACTATATATACTATACTATTACTACAGAAACAGGACCCATTCTGGCTCAGATCAGGCTACTATATATACTATACTATTACTACAGAAACAGGACCCATTCTGGCTCAGATCAGGCTACTATATATACTATACTATTACTACAGAAACAGGACCCATTCTGGTTCAGATCAGGCTATTATATATACTATACTATTACTACAGAAACAGGACCCATTCTGGCTCAGATCAGGCTACTATATATACTATTCTATTACTACAGAAACAGGACCCATTCTGGCTCAGATCAGGCTACTATATATACTATACTATTACTACAGAAACAGGACCCATTCTGGCTCAGATCAGGCTACTATATATACTATACTATTACTACAGAAACAGGACCCATTCTGGCTCAGATCAGGCTACTATATATACTATACTATTACTACAGAAACAGGACCCATTCTGGCTCAGATCAGGCTACTATATATACTATACTATTACTACAGAAACGGGACCCATTCTGGCTCAGATCAGGTTACTATATATACTATACTATTACTACAGAAACGGGACCCATTCTGGCTCAGATCAGGTTACTTACTATAGATTGAGGATATATTGGTGAAAGCAGATTGTTTGCTATATTAACTAGTTGACTGACTGACTGATTGGTATATTAACTAGTTGACTGACTGACTGATTGGTATATTAACTAGTTGACTGACTGATTGGTATATTAACTAGTTGACTGACTGATTGGTATATTAACTAGTTGACTGACTGATTGGTATATTAACTAGTTGACTGACTGATTGGTATATTAACTAGTTGACTGATTGGTATATTAACTAGTTGGCTGACTGATTGGTATATTAACTAGTTGACTGATTGGTATATTAACTAGTTGACTGACTGATTGGTATATTAACTAGTTGACTGACTGATTGGTATATTAACTAGTTGACTGACTGATTGGTATATTAACTAGTTGACTGACTGATTGGTATATTAACTAGTTGACTGACTGATTGGTATATTAACTAGTTGACTGACTGATTGGTATATTAACTAGTTGACTGACTGATTGGTATATTAACTAGTTGACTGACTGATTGGTATATTAACTAGTTGACTGACTGATTGGTATATTAACTAGTTGGCTGACTGATTGGTATATTAACTAGTTGGCTGACTGATTGGTATATTAACTAGTTGACTGACTGATTGGTATATTAACTAGTTGACTGACTGATTGGTATATTAACTAGTTGACTGACTGATTGGTATATTAACTAGTTGACTGACTGATTGGTATATTAACTAGTTGACTGACTGATTGGTATATTAACCAGTTGACTGACTGATTGGTATATTAACTAGTTGACTGACTGATTGGTATATTAACTAGTTGACTGACTGATTGGTATATTAACTAGTTGACTGACTGATTGGTATATTAACTAGTTGACTGACTGATTGGTATATTAACTAGTTGACTGACTGATTGGTATATTAACTAGTTGACTGACTGATTGGTATATTAACTAGTTGACTGGCTGATTGGTATATTAACTAGTTGACTGACTGATTGGTATATTAACTAGTTGACTGACTGATTGGTATATTAACTAGTTGACTGACTGATTGGTATATTAACTAGTTGACTGATTGGTATGTTAACTAGTTGGCTGACTGATTGGTATATTAACTAGTTGACTGATTGGTATATTAACTAGTTGACTGACTGATTGGTATATTAACTAGTTGACTGACTGATTGGTATATTAACTAGTTGACTGACTGATTGGTATATTAACTAGTTGACTGACTGATTGGTATATTAACTAGTTGTCTGATTGGTATATTAACTAGTTGACTGATTGGTATATTAACTAGTTGACTGACTGATTGGTATATTAACTAGTTGACTGGCTGATTGGTATATTAACTAGTTGACTGACTGATTGGTATAGTAACTAGTTGACTGACTGATTGGTATATTAACTAGTTGACTGATTGATATATTAACTAGTTGACTGATTGGTATGTTAACTAGTTGACTGATTGGTATATTAACTAGTTGACTGACTGATTGGTATGTTAACTAGTTGACTGATTGGTATATTAACTAGTTGGCTGATTGGTATGTTAACTAGTTGACTGATTGGTATATTAACTAGTTGACTGACTGATTGGTATGTTAACTAGTTGACTGATTGGTATATTAACTAGTTGACTGATTGGTATATTAACTAGTTGACTGATTGGCGTATTAACTAGTTGACTGATTGGTATGTTAACTAGTTGTGTAATTGATTTCAGGACGGTGGGGGGGGGTGTTCATTGAGGGATTGTTGATTGATATATTGATTGATTGATATATTGATTGTTATAGTGATTGATTGGTATTGATTGATATATTGATTGATTGATATATTGATTGATTGGTATTGATTGATATATTGATTGATTGATTGATGTATTGACTGATATATTGATTGATTGTATTGATTGATATATTCATTGATTGGTATATTGATTGATTGGTATTGATTGATATATTGATTGATTGAATTGATTGATATATTCATTGATTGATATATTGATTGATTGGTATTGATTGATATATTGATTGATTGGTATTGATTGATATATTGATTGATTGGTATTGATTTCAGGACGGTGTGTGTGTGTTCATTGAGGGATTACCTGTTGATTGATATATTGATATATTGATTGATTGATATATTGATTGATTGATATATTGATTGATTGGTATATTGATTGATTGGTATATTGATTGATTGGTATATTGATTGATTGGTATATTGATTGATTGATATATTGATTGATTGGTATATTGATTGATATATTGATTGATTGATATATTGATTGATTGGTATATTGATTGATATATTGATTCATTGGTATTGATTTCAGGACGGTGGCGGCAACCAATATGAATGAGACGTCGAGTCGTTCCCACGCCGTCTTCACCATTGTGTTCACACAGAAACGAAGAGACCAGCTCACCAGCCTGGACACGGAGAAGGTAAACAACAATAATAATCAATTATTGGTTGTCAGACAGACAGGGTGTGTTGGTGTGTGTTAGGTGTTGGTGTGTGTGTGTTAGGTGTTGGTGTGTGTGTGTTAGGTGTTGGTGTGTGTATAATACAGCTACCCGCCAAGTTCTGGCATCAACAAAACTCTGAATTGGTATTATAAATATTCTCTTACCTTTGCTGATCTTTGTCAGAATGCACTCCGAGGACTCCTACTTCCACAAGAAATGTTTGTTTTGTTCAAAATACTCCATATTTATGTCCAAATACCTCCGTTTTGTTCGTGCGTTCAGATCACTATCCAAAGGCATAACGTGCGAGCGCAGTACCAGAGACGAAAAGTCAAATAGTTCCATTATCGTTCGTAGAAACATGTCAAACGTTGTTTACAATCAATCTTTAGGGTCTTTTTAACATAAAACGTCGATAATATTCCAACCGGACAATAGCGTATTCATTCCAGGAGAAAAAGAAGGAACGGCGCACTCGCGGGATCGCGCATCACCAAGTCCTTTGTCCTCAGGCAGTCCACTCATTGACTGAGCTACTATTCTCTGCCCGGTAACAGGAGAAGGATGAAATAACTTTCTAAAGGCTGTTGACAGCCAATGAAAGCCTTAGGAAGTGCAACGTGACCCCACAGACACTGTAGTTTCGATAAGGATTCAAAAGAAGACCTACAATTCTCAGATTTCCCACTTCCTGGTTGGATTTTTCTCAGGTTTTTGCCTGCCATATGAGTTCTGTTATACTCACAGACATCATTCAAACAGTTTTAGAAACTTTAGGGTGTTTTCTATCCAAATCTACTAATAATATGCAAATATTTGACTCTGGGCCCGAGTACTAGGCAGTTTACTCTGGGCATGCTTTTCATCCGAAATCGAATATACTGCCCACTATACCCTAAAAAGTGAACCATGTTATTCCCTCCAGGTCAGTAAGGTGAGTCTGGTGGACCTAGAGGTCAGGGGTTAGAGGTCAGGGGTTAACCATGTTATTCCCTCCAGGTCAGTAAGGTGAGTCTGGTGGACCTAGAGGTCAGGGGTTAACCATGTTGTTCCCTCCAGGTCAGTAAGGTGAGTCTGGTGGACCTAGAGGTCAGGGGTTAACCATGTTGTTCCCTCCAGGTCAGTAAGGTGAGTCTGGTGGACCTAGAGGTCAGGGGTTAGAGGTCAGGGGTTAACCATGTTATTCCCTCCAGGTCAGTAAGGTGAGTCTGGTGGACCTAGAGGTCAGGGGTTAGAGGTCAGGGGTTAACCATGTTATTCCCTCCAGGTCAGTAAGGTGAGTCTGGTGGACCTAGAGGTCAGGGGTTAACCATGTTATTCCCTCCAGGTCAGTAAGGTGAGTCTGGTGGACCTAGAGGTCAGGGGTTAACCATGTTGTTCCCTCCAGGTCAGTAAGGTGAGTCTGGTGGACCTAGAGGTCAGGGGTTAACCATGTTATTCCCTCCAGGTCAGTAAGGTGAGTCTGGTGGACCTAGAGGTCAGGGGTTAGAGGTCAGGGGTTAACCATGTTATTCCCTCCAGGTCAGTAAGGTGAGTCTGGTGGACCTAGAGGTCAGGGGTTAGAGGTCAGGGGTTAACCATGTTATTCCCTCCAGGTCAGTAAGGTGAGTCTGGTGGACCTAGAGGTCAGGGGTTAACCATGTTGTTCCCTCCAGGTCAGTAAGGTGAGTCTGGTGGACCTAGCTGGTAGTGAGAGAGCCGACTCGTCGGGGGCAAAGGGTTTGAGGTTGAAGGAAGGAGCTAATATCAACAAGTCTCTCACCACCCTGGGGAAGGTCATCTCTGCTCTGGCTGAAATGCAGAACAGTAAGAAGAGGAAGTCCGACTTCATCCCCTACAGAGACTCGGTCCTCACCTGGCTACTGAAAGAGAACCTGGGTGAGAGTCCTGCTGGACATTTCACACAACTTAATAACCTGTTTGTTATACACTGGACAACGGTCACAAACACATTGAACAGCGTGTTATGAACAGCACCCTTGGGAGGGAGGGAGGGAGGGAGGGAGGGAGGGGAGGAGATGGAGGGAGGGAGGGGAGGAGATGGAGGGGAGGTGATGGATGGAGGGGAGGTGATGGAGGGGAGGAGATGGAGGGGAGGGAGGGAGGGCAGAGGAGGGATGGAGGGGAGGGGAGGGAGGGAGGGCAGAGGATGGATGGAGGGGAGGAGATGGAGGGGAGGTGATGGATGGAGGGGAGGTGATGGAGGGGAGGAGATGGAGGGGAGGGAGGGAGGGAGGGCAGAGGAGGGAGGGAGGGGAGGGGGAGGGGATGGAGGGGAGGGAGGGAGGGAGGGCAGAGGAGGGATGGAGGGCAGAGGAGGGAGGGAGGGAGGGAGGGAGGGGATGGAGGGGAGGTGGTGGAGGGGAGGGGAGGGGATGGAGGGGAGGTGATGGAGGGGAGGAGATGGAGGGAAGGTGATGGAGGGAAGGTGATGGAGGGGAGGTGATGGAGGAGATGGAGGGTTGGTGATGGAGGGGAGGTGATGGAGGGGAAGTCTGTGTGATATATAAACCTGTCTCTCTGTGGCAGGTGGGAACTCCAGGACAGAGGATGGGTGGAGGGGAGGTGATGGAGGGTAGGGGAGGTGATGGAGGGAAGGGGAGGTGATGGAGGGAAGGGGAGGTGATGGAGGGAAGGGGATGTGATGGAGGGAAGGTGATGGAGGGGAGGTGGTGGAGGGGAGGTGATGGAGGGGAGGTGATGGAGGGAAGGGGAGGTGATGGATGGAGGGGAGGTGATGGAGGGGAGGGGATGGAGGGAAGGTGATGGAGGGAAGGTGATGGAGGGGAGGTCTGTGTGATAAATAAACCTGTCTCTCTGTGGCAGGTGGGAACTCCAGGACAGCGATGATAGCTGCTCTCAGTCCAGCAGACATTAACTATGAAGAAACACTCAGTACACTCAGGTAGGGAAACA
>NC_059459.1:82769062-82771562 GCF_905237065.1 Salmo salar
TATTCTAGATGTTGTATTATAGATGTTGTGTTGTATTCTAGATGTTGTATTCTAGATGTTGTATTATAGATGTTGTATTGTATTATCGATGTTGTATTCTAGATGTTGTATTGTATTATAGATGTTGTATTATAGATGTTGTATTGTATTATAGATGTTGTATTCTAGATGTTGTATTGTATTATAGATGTTGTATTCTAGATGTTGTATTATATTATAGATGTTGTATTCTAGATGTTGTATTGTATTATCGATGTTGTATTCTAGATGTTGTATTGTATTATAGATGTTGTATTATAGATGTTGTATTGTATTATAGATGTTGTATTCTAGATGTTGTATTGTATTATAGATGTTGTATTATAGATGTTGTATTGTATTATAGATGTTGTCTTGTATTATAGATGTTGTGTTGTATTATAGATGTTGTATTATAGATGTTGTATTGTATTATCGATGTTGTATTCTAGATGTTGTATTGTATTATAGATGTTGTATTATAGATGTTGTATTGTATTATAGATGTTGTATTATAGATGTTGTATTATAGATGTTGTATTGTATTATAGATGTTCTGTTGTATTATAGATGTTGTATTGTATTATAGATGTTGTATTATAGATGTTGTATTGTATTATAGATGTTCTGTTGTATTATAGATGTTGTATTGTATTATAGATGTTGTATTATAGATGTTGTGTTGTATTATAGATGTTGTATTGTATTATAAATGTTGTATTGTATTATAAATGTTGTATTATAGATGTTGTTTTTATGTTCCCCTCCTCCCCCAGAGAGTATTATAGATGTTGTATTGTATTATAGATGTTGTATTGTATTCTAGATGTTGTATTGTATTATCTATGTTGTATTATAGATGTTGTATTGTATTATAGATGTTGTATTGTATTATAGATGTTGTATTGTATTATAGATGTTGTATTGTATTATAGATGTTGTATTGTATTATCGATGTTGTATTATATTATAGATGTTGCATTCTAGATGTTGTGTTGTATTATAGATGTTGTATTATAGATGTTGTGTTGTATTATAGATGTTGTATTATAGATGTTGTATTATATTATAGATGTTGTATTGTATTATAGATGTTGTATTGTATTCTAGATGTTGTATTCTAGATGTTGTATTCTAGATGTTGTATTGTATTCTAGATGTTGTATTCTAGATGTTGTATTGTATTCTAGATGTTGTATTATAGATGTTGTGTTGTATTATAGAAGTTGTATTGTATTATAGATGTTGTGTTGTATTCTAGATGTTGTATTATAGATGTTGTGTTGTATTATAGATGTTGTATTATAGATGTTGTATTATAGATGTTGTGTTGTATTATAGATGTTGTATTATAGATGTTGTATTGTATTATAGATGTTGTATTCTAGATGTTGTATTGTATTCTAGATGTTGTATTGTATTCTAGATGTTGTATTGTATTATAGATGTTGTATTCTAGATGTTGTATAATAGATGTTGTATTGTATTATAGATGTTGTATTATAGATGTTGTGTTGTATTCTAGATGTTGTATTGTATTATAGATGTTGTGTTGTATTATAGATGTTGTATTATAGATGTTGTGTTATATTATAGATGTTGTATTCTAGATGTTGTATTATAGATGTTGTATTGTATTATAGATGTTGTATTCTAGATGTTGTGTTGTATTATAGATGTTGTATTATAGATGTTGTATTGTATTATATATGTTGTATTGTAGATGTTGTGTTGTATTCTAGATGTTGTATTCTAGATGTTGTATTCTAGATGTTGTATTCTAGATGTTGTGTTGTATTATAGAAGTTGTATTGTATTATAGATGTTGTGTTGTATTATAGATGTTGTATTATAGATGTTGTATTATAGATGTTGTATTCTAGATGTTGTATTGTAGATGTTGTATTCTAGATGTTGTGTTGTATTCTAGATGTTGTATTCTAGATGTTGTATTCTAGATGTTGTATTCTAGATGTTGTGTTGTATTATAGATGTTGTATTGTATTATAGATGTTGTATTGTATTATAGATGTTGTATTATATTCCAGATGTTGTATTATAGATGTTGTATTATATTATAGATGTTGTATTGTATTATAGATGTTGTATTCTAGATGTTGTATTCTAGATGTTGTATTCTAGATGTTGTATTGTATTCTAGATGTTGTATTCTAGATGTTGTATTGTATTCTAGATGTTGTATTATAGATGTTGTGTTGTATTATAGAAGTTGTATTGTATTATAGATGTTGTGTTGTATTATAGATGTTGTATTATAGATGTTGTGTTGTATTCTAGATGTTGTATTATAGATGTTGTGTTGTATTCTAGATGTTGTATTCTAGTTGTTGTGTTGTATTCTAGATGTTGTATTCTAGATGTTGTATTATAGATGTTGTATTGTATTATAGATGTTGTATTATAGATGTTGTATTGTATTATAGATGTTGTATTATAGATGTTGTATTGTATTATCGATGTT
>NC_059459.1:82781562-82786562 GCF_905237065.1 Salmo salar
AGTCACTACTACTACTACTACTACTACTGGGCTACAGTCACTACTACTACTACTACTACTACTGGGCTACCTTCACTACTACTACTACTACTACTACTACTGGGCTACAGTCACTACTACTACTACTACTACTACTACTACTACTGGGCTACAGTCACTACTACTACTACTACTGTTACTACTACTACTACTACTACTACAGTTACTACTGTTACTACTACTACTACTACTGTTACTACTGTTACTACTACTACTACTACTGTTACTACTACTACTACTACTACTACTACTACTACTGTTACTACTACTACTGTTACTACTACTACTACTGTTACTACTACTACTGTTACTACTACTACTACTGTTACTACCACTACTACTACTACTACTACTGTTACTACTACTACTACTACTACTACTACTGTTACTACTGTTACTACTACTACTACCACTACTACTACTACCACTACTACTACTGTTACTACTACTACTACTACTACTACTACTACTGTTACTACTACTACTGTTACTACTACTACTGTTACTACTACTGTTACTACTACTACTGTTACTACTACTACTGTTACTACTACTACTGTTACTACTACTACTACTGTTACTACTACTACTGTTACTACTACTACTACTACTGTTACTACTACTACTACTACTACTACTGTTACTACTACTGTTACTACTACTACTGTTACTACTACTACTACTACTGTTACTACTACTACTACTACTACTACTGTTACTACTACTACTACTACTACTGTTACTACTACTGTTACTACTACTGTTACTACTACGGTTACTACTGTCACTACTACTACTACTACTACTACTACTACTACTACTACTACTGTTACTACTACGGTTACTACTGTCACTACTACTACTACTACTACTACTACTACTACTACTACTACTGTTACTACTACTGTTACTACTACTGTCACTACTACTACTACTACTACTACTGTTACTACTACTGTTACTACTACTACTACTACTACTGGACAAACACAGCATTCCAAAATGTTGCCATATTGGCAAATTAAAATGATCCTTAAACAATGTAAATAATCCTTCCACTGAAACAGTCTATCTTTCTACCCAACATACTGTCCACATGTATCTAAAAAGTTTGTATCATATTTGAATGAAAGTCTTCCTGTTCAATATGTATTCTATTGTCTGACCCTCCTCCTCCTCCTCCTCTTCCTCCCCCCAGGTAACCGTATAGTGATGGGGAAGAACCACGTGTTCCGATTCACCCACCCAGAACAGGCCCGTCTGGAGCGAGAACAGAGAGAGAGGAGCGGTACCAGTCCCAGCCAGCAGGAGACCGAATGCACTGCCAACACAGTCCTCCAGGGGGAGCCGGAGGACTGGACCTACGCTCAGCGAGAACTCCTGGAGAAACAAGGGATCGATATCAAACTGGAAATGGAGAAGAGGTGTGGGGGAGAGAGGGGGAGAGAAATGAGATAGATATCAAACTAGTAATGAAGAGGTGAGGATAGAGAGGAAGGGAAACAAGAGATGGAGGGAGGAGAGGGAGGGTGGGAGGAGAGAGAAAGAGAGGGAGGGTGGGAGGAGAGAGAGAGAGAGGGAGGGTGGGAGGAGAGAGAGAGAGGGAGGGTGGGAGGAGAGAGAGAGAGAGGGAGGTTGGGAGGGTGAGTGAGTGAGTGAGTGAGTGAGTGAGTGAGTGAGTGAGTGAGTGAGTGAGTGAGTGAGTGAGTGAGTGATTATTATTGCCCTCGTGCTTTATTGATGACTAAAACCATAGCGAAACAGTGCAAATCGTCTATCATCTGGTTAACCCCCGGGGGTCTCTCTCCCAGACTGCAGGACATGGAGATTCAGTACCGGAGAGAGAAGGAGGAGGCTGACCTGTTACTGGAGCAGCAGAGACTGGTGAGACTGACTGACTGGTGAGACTGACTGACTGGTGAGACTGACTGACTGGTGAGACTGACTGACTGACTGACTGACTGACTGACTGACTGACTGACTGACTGACTGACTGACTGAGGGTTAGTACAGGAGAGAGGAGGAGGAGGAGGCTGACCTGTTACTGGAACAACAGAGACTGGTGAGACTGACTGACTGACTGACTGACTGACTGACTGACTGACTGACTGACTGAGGGTTAGTACAGGAGAGAGAAGGAGGAGGAGGCTGACCTGTTACTGGAACAACAGAGACTGGTGAGACTGACTGACTGACTGACTGACTGACTGACTGACTGACTGACTGACTGACTGAGGGTTAGTACAGGAGAGAGGAGGAGGAGGAGGCTGACCTGTTACTGGAACAACAGAGACTGGTGAGACTGACTGACTGACTGACTGACTGACTGACTGACTGACTGACTGACTGACTGACTGACTGAGGGTTAGTACAGGAGAGAGAAGGAGGAGGAGGCTGACCTGTTACTGGAGCAGACTGGTGAGACTGACTGGTGAGATAGGATGTGTGGATGACCCCTGTTGTCTCCTCAGTATACAGACTCAGACAGTGGAGATGACTCTGATAAGAGATCCTGTGAAGAGAGCTGGAGACTGATTTCTTCCCTCAGAGAGAAACTACCTGCTAACAAGGTATACACACACATAGTTATATAACTGCAGTACTAGTCAAACATTTGGACACACCTACTCATTCAAGGGTTTTTCTATATTTTTTACTATTTTCTACATTGTAGAATAATAGTGAAGACATCAAAACTATGAAATAACACATATGGAATCATGTAGTAACCAAAAATATGTTATATTATTTGAGATTCAAAAAAATCCACAAATTAACTTTTAACAAGGCACACCTGTTAATTGAAATGCAATCCAGGTGACTACCTCATGAAGCTGGTTGAGAGAATGCCAAGAGTGTGCAAAGCTGTCATCAAGGCAAAGGGTGGCTACTTTGAAGAATCTCAAATATAAAATATATTTTGATTTGACACTTTTTTTTGTGGTTACTATATGTTTCCATATGTGTTATTTCATAGTTTTGATGTCTTCACTATTATTCTACAATGTAGAAAATAGTAAAAAATATAGAAAACCCCTTGAATGAGTCCAGACTATTGACTGGTGCTGTGTATGTATATGTTGTAATTCTATAGGTCCAGTCGATAGTAAAGCGCTGTGGCCTGCCCAGTAGTGGGAAACGGCGAGAACCGCTCAGGGTCTATCAGATCCCTCAGCGTCGGCGAATCAGCAAAGACCCCAAACGGGTTACCATCAGAGATCTGAGGATGCAGGCGGTCAAAGAGATCTGCTATGAGGTACAGTACAACCCTACACCCCCACTGGGTCTGTCCCCAGTCACATTACTGTCAGAGAGATCTGCTATGAGGTACAGTACAACCCTACACCCCCACTGGGTCTGTCCCCAGTCACATTACTGTCAGAGAGATCTGCTATGAGGTACAGTACAACCCTACACCCCCACTGGGTCTGTCCCCAGTCACATTACTGTCAGAGAGATCTGCTATGAGGTACAGTACAACCCTACACCCCCACTGGGTCTGTCCCCAGTCACATTACTGTCAGAGAGATCTGCTATGAGGTACAGTACAACCCTACACCCCCACTGGGTCTGTCCCCAGTCACATTACTGTCAGAGAGATCTGCTATGAGGTACAGTACAACCCTACACCCCCACTGGGTCTGTCCCCAGTCACATTACTGTCAGAGAGATCTGCTATGAGGTACAATACAACCCTACACCCCCACTGGGTCTGTCCCCAGTCACATTACTGTCAGAGAGATCTGCTATGAGGTACAGTACAACCCTACACCCCCACTGGGTCTGTCCCCAGTCACATTACTGTCAGAGAGATCTGCTATGAGGTACAGTACAACCCTACACCCCACTGGGTCTGTCCCCAGTCACATTACTGTCAGAGAGATCTGCTATGAGGTACAGTACAACCCTACACCCCCACTGGGTCTGTCCCCAGTCACATTACTGTCAGAGAGATCTGCTATGAGGTACAATACAACCCTACACCCTACTGGGTCTGTCCCCAGTCACATTACTGTCAGAGAGATCTGCTATGAGGTACAGTACAACCCTACACCCCCACTGGGTCTGTCCCCAGTCACATTACTGTCAGAGAGATCTGCTATGAGGTACAGTACAACCCCTACACCCCCACTGGGTCTGTCCCCAGTCACATTACTGTCAGAGAGATCTGCTATGAGGTACAGTACAACCCTACACCCCCACTGGGTCTGTCCCCAGTCACATTACTGTCAGAGAGATCTGCTATGAGGTACAGTACAACCCTACACCCCCACTGGGTCTGTCCCCAGTCACATTACTGTCAGAGAGATCTGCTATGAGGTACAATACAACCCTACACCCCCACTGGGTCTGTCCCCAGTCACATTACTGTCAGAGAGATCTGCTATGAGGTACAATACAACCCTACACCCCCACTGGGTCTGTCCCCAGTCACATTACTGTCAAAGAGATCTGCTATGAGGTACAGTACAACCCTACACCCCCCACTGGGTCTGTCCCCAGTCACATTACTGTCAGAGAGATCTGCTATGAGGTACAGTACAACCCTACACCCCCACTGGGTCTGTCCCCAGTCACATTACTGTCAGAGAGATCTGCTATGAGGTACAGTACAACCCTACACCCCACTGGGTCTGTCCCCAGTCACATTACTGTCAGAGAGATCTGCTATGAGGTACAGTACAACCCTACACCCTACTGGGTCTGTCCCCAGTCACATTACTGTCAGAGAGATCTGCTATGAGGTACAGTACAACCCTACACCCCCACTGGGTCTGTCCCCAGTCACATTACTGTCAGAGAGATCTGCTATGAGGTACAGTACAACCCTACACCCCCACTGGGTCTGTCCCCAGTCACATTACTGTCAGAGAGATCTGCTATGAGGTACAATACAACCCTACACCCCACTGGGTCTGTCCCCAGTCACATTACTGTCAGAGAGATCTGCTATGAGGTAC
>NC_059459.1:82791562-82826562 GCF_905237065.1 Salmo salar
CCCACACCGCACCTGGCAACAACCACAACAGCACCGTAGCAACAGTAACCACGGGAACCCACACTTCCCAGTTCCCGGGCAACAGCAGGGGCCGCCTCCGTGGCGATACAGACGGAACTCCCTGGACAGCTCCCCGCAGGGCAACAACAACAATCACCAGGGAAACTACTACCACGGCAACCACAACAACGACGACAACAGCGGAGGAGGTGGTCACCAGGGGCGACCGCGTTACCGTGGAGGAGGAGGGATGGAGGGAAGAGGAAGAGAGAGGGATCAGAGAGGAGGAGGGGGGAGGTTTCAGCAAGGGGGAGGAGACAGAGGAAGAGGAGGGTACCATCACCCTTACTACATCCCTCCTCACCAACACCTCTACCACAGCAGCAGTCTGCCGCGCAACCACAACCCTCCACCAGGGGGCCACATGTCTCCACCAGGGGGCCACATGTCTCCACAGGGAAGAGGAAGTGGTGCAGGGTGGTTTCAGGAAGGGTACAGCACCCCACCTCGCATGAAGAGGCAGTTTAGTGCCCCCGATCTGAAGAGCAAGGAGACTCCCGTTTAACCTCTCACCCTTTGACCCCACACACACACACAGACGACCTTCCTATAAGGACACTGCATTTCCAGCTGGCAGGCTTTCGAACCTGTCGTAACACTACATACTGCTGTTATAACTGATGCTACTACACTACATGACATGGTGTGTAATGTAGCTGTATGAACTGAGGCGTGTGTGTGTGTGTGTGTGTGTGTGTGTGTGTGTGTGTGTGTGAACGCTTTGCTTAGCACACAACAATGAGTCTGCACTCTCTGTCACACAACAATGAGTCTACACACTCTCTGTCACACAACAATGAGTCTACACTCTCTGTCACACAACAATGAGTCTACACTCTCTGTCACACAACAATGAGTCTACACACTCTCTGTCACACAACAATGAGTCTACACTCTCTGTCACACAACAATGAGTCTACACACTCTGTCACACAACAATGAGTCTACACACTCTCTGTCACACAACAATGAGTCTACACACTCTCTGTCACACAACAATGAGTCTACACACTCTGTCACACAACAATGAGTCTACACTCTCTGTCACACAACAATGAGTCTACACTCTCTGTCACACAACAATGAGTCTACACTCTGTGTTCCTACTGTTTAGCTTTCTCATATACAACTGGTCTTTTTTAAAATCGTAGTTCTTGAGGGTCTTTCTGGAGTTCAGCAGTTCTGTTTTAGTTGTTGATACGTTTTCATGCACCAGCAGCAGGGCAGTGCATTATGGGGCCTGGCCCGGTGCATTATGGGGCCTGGCCCGGTGCATTATGGGGCCTGGCCCGGTGCATTATGGGGCCTGGCCCGGTGCATTATGGGGCCTGGCCCGGTGCATTATGGGGCCTGGTACCTCCTTTCCCGTCCAAATTAAATACTGATCATTTATTTGACCGAGACGCGCGCCAACACCCTTCAATCTCAGATAAAGGAGGGAGAGAAACAGCACCCCTCTGTCTCCACTGTGTCCTCTGTCCCCTCTGTCTGTCCCCTCTGTCTGTCTCCACTGTGTCCTCTGTCCCCTCTGTCTGTCCCCTCTGTCTGTCTCCACTGTGTCCTCTGTCCCCTCTGTCTGTCCCCTCTGTCTGTCTCCACTGTGTCCTCTGTGTCCTCTGTCTGTCCCCTCTGTCTGTCTCCACTGTGTCCTCTGTCCCCTCTGTCTGTCCCCTCTGTCTGTCTCCACTGTGTCCTCTGTCCCCTCTGTCTGTCCCCTCTGTCTGTCTCCACTGTGTCCTCTGTGTCCTCTGTCCCCTCTGTCTGTCTCCTCTGTGTCCTCTGTGTCCTCTGTCCCCTCTGTCTGTCTCCTTTGTCTCATCTGCCTCATCTGTGTCCTCTGCGATACTATTTCTGGCCAGACAGCATCAGAGACATATAGTAACATAGAGAGGTGCTGATTGGCTCGAATGCTTTCTCCAGTGAGATAGTTACAGCAGAGAGGAAGTCTCTCCAGAATAAGCCCAGTGCGTTTCTATGGGCATAATATGCAGACCTAAGCATGTCGCCTGCCTTCCTGCCATTAGGATGACTCCCCCCATTGTTCGGGGCAGAGACATGAGCATTAGTCATTATATACAGATCTCTAGTTTCAGCCTCTTGGGAATTGGAAAGTTGGCGGGTGCACAGTGCACTGTTAGGATGATGTCTTCCCTTTAAAGTAAATTATATAATTACTCCTGTTCATTTTTTTCATTGTCTTTTGTTTGGAGTGCTATATGTGAGCAATGAGCATGTGTCTGGTTTCTCTGCCCTGATTGTGTTGGGGGAGAGCATGTGTCTGGTTTCTCTGCCCTGATATTTACATTTATTTACATTTAAGTCATTTAGCAGACGCTCTTATCCAGAGCAACTTACAAATTGGTGCATTCACCTTATGATATCCAGTGGAACAACCACTTTACAATAGTGCATCTAAATCTTTTGGGGGGGGGGGTTAGAAGGATTACTTTATCCTATCCTAGGTATTCCTTAAAGAGGTGGGGTTTCAGGTCATGTTGAGGGAGAGCATTTGTCTGGTTTCTCTGCCCTGGTAGGGTTTGGGGGAGAGCATGTGTCTGGTTTCTCTGCCCTGATAGGGTTTGGGGGAGAGCATGTGTCTGGTTTCTCTGCCCTGATACCGTTGAGGGAGAGCATGTGTCTGGTTTCTCTGCCCTGATAATGTTGGGGGAGAGCATGTGTCTGGTTTCTCTGCCCTGATAATGTTGGGGGAGTGTGCGCACCTGAGCATGCATAGAAGTAGGCCTACCTGGCCTGCTGCGTGCATATGTAGAAAAGCTCATTTGGGATGTCTGATTGTCTTAGCCACCACGTCCACCACTAATCAGCTGAGCCTCTCAGTCACTTCTTCCTCACCTCACACAGTAAGTTATAATCATCAAGCCTCGGTGTGAAAAAGCTAAATATCATGATCTGATGATCCCATATATCCAGTGAAAACAGCTTTCTGTCCCAAGCTCACTGCTGCGGGAAACTAGCCTAGTTGATACCATGCTGCAGGTTCGCTAGCCTTTGGGCTGGACTCAGCTGAGGATCAGGTCAGGAACAATGGAAAGGGAGGCCGACAGCAGAGTAGAGAGATTAATGCGATTTTGAAAATGGAAGAATGAATATTTTTTATCGGGATATTTTTGACCGTTTTTATTTGTTGGCTTTAGGAATATGTATTTTACTGAGTAGATTATGGACGTTTTAGGCCTACTGCTGCATTGACCTATAGGCTATATCTGAGTTATATGGTAGTTATAGGTCTACTGCTGCATTGACCTATAGGCTATCTCTGAGTTATATGGTAGTTTTAGGCCTACTGCTGCATTGACCTATAGGCTATCTCTGAGTTATATGGTAGTTTTAGGCCTACTGCTGCATTGACCTATAGGCTATCTCTGAGTTATATGGTAGTTATAGGTCTACTGCTGCATTGACCTATAAGCTATCTCTGAGTTATATGGTAGTTATAGGTCTACTGCTGCATTGACCTATAGACTATCTCTGAGTTATATGGTAGTTATAGGTCTACTGCTGCATTGACCTATAGGCTATCTCTGAGTTATATGGTAGTTATAGGTCTACTGCTGCATTGACCTATAAGCTATCTCTGAGTTATATGGTAGTTATAGGTCTACTGCTGCATTGACCTATAGGCTATCTCTGAGTTATATGGTAGTTATAGGTCTACTGCTGCATTGACCTATAAGCTATCTCTGAGTTATATGGAAGTTATAGGTCTACTGCTGCATTGACCTATAGACTATCTCTGAGTTATATGGTAGTTATAGGTCTACTGCTGCATTGACCTATAGACTATCTCTGAGTTATATGGTAGTTATAGGTCTACTGCTGCATTGACCTATAAGCTATCTCTGAGTTATATGGTAGTTATAGGCCTACTGCTGCATTGACCTATAGGCTATCTCTGAGTTATATGGTAGTTATAGGTCTACTGCTGCATTGACCTATAGACTATCTCTGAGTTATATGGTAGTTATAGGTCTACTGCTGCATTGACCTATAGACTATCTCTGAGTTATATGGTAGTTATAGGTCTACTGCTGCATTGACCTATAGGCTATCTCTGAGTTATATGGTAGTTATAGGTCTACTGCTGCATTGACCTATAGACTATCTCTGAGTTATATGGTAGTTATAGGTCTACTGCTGCATTGACCTATAGGCTATCTCTGAGTTATATGGTAGTTATAGGTCTACTGCTGCATTGACCTATAGGCTATCTCTGAGTTATATGGTAGTTATAGGTCTACTGCTGCATTGACCTATAGACTATCTCTGAGTTATATGGTAGTTATAGGTCTACTGCTGCATTGACCTATAGGCTATCTCTGAGTTATATGGTAGTTATAGGTCTACTGCTGCATTGACCTATAAGCTATCTCTGAGTTATATGGAAGTTATAGGTCTACTGCTGCATTGACCTATAGACTATATCTGAGTTATATGGTAGTTATAGGTCTACTGCTGCATTGACCTATAGGCTATCTCTGAGTTATATGGTAGTTATAGGTCTACTGCTGCATTGACCTATAGACTATCTCTGAGTTGTATGGTAGTTATAGGTCTACTGCTGCATTGACCTATAGACTATCTCTGAGTTATATGGTAGTTATAGGTCTACTGCTGCATTGACCTATAGGCTATCTCTGAGTTATATGGTAGTTATAGGTCTACTGCTGCATTGACCTATAGACTATCTCTGAGTTGTATGCTATCATTTCTTTAACCGTCAATGAATCAGTGTATCAATGTGTCCATAAAGGCAGAGGCTTTTGCATTTAGTTTAAACTTTTAGATTTGTATCATTTTAATTCAGATTTGTATGATTAACCATGTGACAATGATTTTGAGAAATGAAAAATGTTATTATTAAAATTAAACTGTTCCACGAAAGAAAGAAAAATGCACATACACCGGCAGAACTGGCACGCAGACCGGCAGAACTGGCACGCAGACCGGCAGAACTGGCACGCAGACCGGCAGAACTGGCACGCAGACCGGCAGAACTGGCACGCAGACCGGCAGAACTGGCACGCAGACCGGCAGAACTCATCTTCCCCAAACCTGAAACTCACGTGCCGCCTATGGACTTTATATGACATTAATTAAGAATATTATTAATGGGCGGTCGAGGGGAAAAGGCCCATCCAACTGATTTTGTTCTTCCACCTGCGCTGTGCACCAGAAGAGATTTCTATGAAGATGGTAGTTAGATTCTTTCTGTATGACGATTTAGATGAGATGTATGTATGAAGAGGACTTATATCACAGAACAGATGGACGTTTCTGACCCCGGGTGCCTTACCAGACGCCAGGACGGTTTAGCATACTAACCTGTTAGCATGTGTTAGCCTGAGTTAGCCATGCTATCATGGTAATGGTTTAACATGCTATACTGCGCTTAAACAGGTTAGCATTTTTGTTAGACTGTGCTAGTCAGGTTAGCATGGGTTAGCCTTACGCTAGCCGGGCTCGTGTGGTTAGCCTAAGGCTTTTGTATTAGCCTGTGAGTTAGACTTAGCCAGCATTTATTAGCCGTGTTGTTATAATGTATCATAGCTGTGTTGAACCCAAAGAGAGCAGAGCAGCAGGAAAGAAGCCTGTGGTGGAGCCCACTGGTGGCTGGGAGGAACCAAAGCACCCTGCCTCAGCTCAGCTGTACAGAGAGACCAGGTCAGGTATATATACACTACACTAGGAAGTAGTTGGATTCAAAGTGTCGCTATAGAAATAGTCTGACTTGCCTTGGAGATTCTACCTCCATATTGACTTTGGGAATATATTCTGGGATATCAGGATCGATAAGAGCTGGCATCGTTGGGAATAATGGCACACACGGAATACCTTTGGGATTATATTGAGTTTTTATTATATTCTGTGTTGCTGTGGTTACTGCCGACTAGGACTTTATAAGGCTACGAATCAGAGGATGAACTGAATTACGGACAGCCTTCAAAGGCACAATCTGGAGAACGATGGAGGAGAGATGGAGAGATGGAGGAGAGATGGAGGAGAGATGGAGGAGAGGAGAGATGGAGGAGAGATGGAGGAGAGGAGAGATGGAGGAGTAGACTGGAGGAGAGATGGAGGAGTAGACTGGAGAAGAGGAGAGATGGAGGAGAGATGGAGGAGTAGACTGGAGAAGAGGAGAGATGGAGGAGAGATGGAGAGATGGAAGGAGTAGACTGGAGAAGAGGAGAGATGGAGGAGTAGACTGGAGAAGAGGAGAGATGGAGGAGAGATGGAGGAGTAGACTGGAGAAGAGGAGAGATGGAGGAGAGATGGAGGAGAGGAGAGATGGAGGAGAGAAGGAGGAGAGATGGAAGGATTAGACTGGAGAAGAGGAGAGATGGAGGAGAGATGGAGGAGAGGAGAGATGGAAGGAGTAGACTGGAGAAGAGGAGAGATGGAGGAGAGATGGAAGGAGTAGACTGGAGAAGAGGAGAGATGGAGGAGAGATGGAGGAGAGGAGAGATGGAAGGAGTAGACTGGAGAAGAGGAGAGATGGAGGAGAGATGGAAGGAGTAGACTGGAGAAGAGGAGAGATGGAAGGAGTAGACTGGAGAAGAGGAGAGATGGAAGGAGGAGAGGAGAGATGGAGGATGGAGAGAAGGAGGAGAGGAGAGATGGAGGATGGGATAGTGTAAAGTAGGAAACAGTAGAAACTATAACCAAGGAGGAAGAGACGGGAAGTGAGGAGGAATGACCCCTCACACCCTCTGCAGGGAGCAGGGGCTTCTGGGAGATGACGAGTGGAGCGTTTCCACACTTTTAACCATTTGATCTTTGATACGAACCAATGGGAAAGCTCCGTTCGGCCTCACGCATGGCTGTGGAGTCACCATGACGATGACAAAAAACACAGGATGTGGAACATAGGAAGTGGTTCTGATTGGCCGGCACTGAGATGCAGACAGGAATGGGAGTGTCTTGGAACCCTCCCCCGCCCCGCCCTCTCTGCTCTCTGACCAATCACAGGACAATCTGAGCATTGCCTTCTGGGCTTTCTGTCTTTCCCTTGTTTTTTGTTTTATTTGCTGTGTCCCTAACCACACCCCTAACCACACCCCTAACCACACCCCTAACCACACCCCTTCTCCAGGTTAATATTCGATTGGCTTCTTCTACATGTAATCTGCCTTGTGATCTCATCAATAATAACCTGCTGCTCTGCTGATTACACACCGTCACCCCCCAACCACCCAACCCCGTCACCCCCCCAACCCCGTCACCCCCCAACCCCGTCACCACCCCCAACCCCGTCACCCCCCCAACACCGTCACCCCCCAACACCCGTCACCCCCCCAACACCGTCACCCCCCCAACACCGTCACCCCCCAACCACCCACCTCCCCCCAACCCCGTCACCCCCAACCCCGTCACCCCCAACCCCGTCACCCCCAACCCCGTCACCCCCAACCCCGTCACCCCCCAACACCGTCACCCCCCAACATCGTCACTCCCCAACCCGTCACCACCCGAACCCCGTCACCACCCAACCCCGTCACCCCCCAACCCCGTCACCCCCCCAACACCGTCACCCCCCAACCCCGTCACCCCCCAACCCCGTTACCACCCCCCAACCCCGTCACCCCCCCAACACCGTCACCCCCCAACCCCGTCACCCCCCAACACCGTCACCCCCAACCCCGTCACCCCCAACCCCGTCACCCCCCAACACCGTCACCCCCCAACATCGTCACTCCCCAACCCCGTTACCACCACCGAACCCCGTCACCACCCAACCCCGTCACCCCCCCAACCCCGTCACCCCCCCAACCCCGTCACCCCCAACCCCGTCACCCCCCAACACCGTCACCCCCCAACCCCGTCACCCCCAACACCGTCACCCCCCCAACACCGTCACCCCCCAACACCGTCACCCCCCAACCCCGTCACCCCCAACCACCCAACCCCGTCACCCCCCAACCCCGTCACCCCCAACCCCGTCACCCCCCCAACCCCGTCACCCCCCCAACCCGTCACCCCCCAACCCCGTCACCCCCAACCCCGTCACCCCCAACCCCGTCACCCCCCAACACCGTCACCCCCCAACATCGTCACTCCCCAACCCCGTTACCACCACCGAACCCCGTCACCACCCAACCCCGTCACCCCCCAACCCCGTCACCCCCCCAACACCGTCACCCCCCAACCCCGTCACCACCCCCCACCCCGTCAACCCCCAACCCCGTCACCCCCCCCAACACCGTCACCCCCCAACCCCGTCACCCCCCCAACACCGTCACCCCCAACCCCGTCACCCCCCAACCCCGTCACCCCCAACACCGTCACCCCCCAACATCGTCACTCCCCAACCCCGTTACCACCACCGAACCCCGTCACCACCCCCAACCCCGTCACCCCCCCAACCCCGTCACCCCCCAACCCCGTCACCCCCAACCCCGTCACCCCCCCAACACCCGTCACCCCCCAACCCCGTCACCCCCAACACCGTCACCCCCCAACACCGTCACCCCCCCAACACCGTCACCCCCAACATCGTCACTCCCCAACCCCGTTACCACCACCGAACCCCGTCACCCCCCCAACACCGTCACCCCCCAACCCCGTCACCCCCCAACCCCGTTGTACCCGAAGCTGCTAAAGGAACATCTGTGTGTAGCGCTCATGCTAACCGCTTGTGTGTGTTTGGGAGGCGTTCTTGATTTAAAGCTGAAAGTGTGTTTTTAATTTGAATATCCTGTTTGTGTGTTAGTTTGGGTCTGGAGGAGGAGGGGGGAGTCACTGCCATGGTAACCAGACAGTAGAACCATCAGTAGAACTCTCAGGGTTCCGTGAGGTTCTAGAACTCCTCTGGTGGTTCTGTGGACTGAGACCACGCCCCCTCTAGCTGGTCTTTTCTTTTCATTTCTGTGTTGTTTTTTTCTGCTTTGATGGTCGTTGAGGCTGAATGTGACGATGCAATAAAGATTGACAGAGTCAAACTGATCAACACCGTCTCTGTGTTTTATCCAGTCCTCAACAGTCTGTTATTTCATCTCTGATACCTCCGCTCTTCTCTGGGCTTGACAGAGACAGACAGACAGACAGAGATATGGGAGGAGGGGAAAAGGATGGGGGAGGAGAAGAGGAGGGAAGGATGGAAAAGGGGGAGGAGGGAAGGATGGGGGAGGAGAAGAGGAGGGAAGGATGGATGGAAAAGGGGGAGGAGGAGAAGAGGAGGGAAGGATGGGGGGGAGGGGAAGAGGAGGGAAGAAAACCAAGTATCCTGATAGGCTGCAACCTGGGCAGAATAACTCTTGACGTCATCAGATCATTTCCATGTCAATGACCGTGTGCAAGTCAGAATCGTTGCCGACCCCAAACCATATGCCAACGGGACCTGTAGTAGTTTTACTACAAGTCAGTGTGTCTTGCTATTCAACCAATCGCTGCCTGCACCTGCCCGCCCGTCCAACCTCACGACAGAAGTACTCTTTAAGTATTAGACCAGGCATACGTGGTGTGATCATGGTTCATGGCTTCTAATAATTTTCCTCCTGAATGGAGGGTCCTTGTTTATTAGTGTGTTGACCATCAGAAGAGTGTTTTTCAGATTCCACGTGTTGCAATCCGAGTGACTCCTAACTCCTCTGTCGCCGTTGTCAATAGCAATTTGACGTGTGAAGTCTCAAACCGTCTTACTGATTGTAGCTGGACTGACTGTTGCTAGTATTGGTACTGGTATTCAAGGGGACCAGTTATCCTACCGATTTATTCTGAAATATTATCCTAGCGGAACACATGATTGGAGCATTTTACTAGTTGTATTGTAGTTGAACCTACACATGGCAACAGAATGATTATTGTTACAATTTTTTGGGGAGGTGGAAAGTCCACTGGCCTTCTTTTACGACCAGTAAAATCTTAGATGTCCGCTCCTCTCTGTTCTCGTCTGTGGTAAGTTTACAACTTGATTTGTTTCCTGTTCTTGCGGACAGTTTTGCCCCCCCACCGGCCTCGATGAGATTCTTCATGGTTCTGGACTAGTATTCCCCCCTTTTTGGGGGGGGGATACTAGTTGGATTCACCGGGTCAGCGGAGGGACTGAAGCCGTTAGTTTCATTGTAAAGGGGGTTTCAGTCCCCCCTCAGAGGTAAATGTATATTATCGTTAGTTTCATTGTAAAGGGGGTTTCAGTCCCCCCTCAGAGGTAAATGTATATTATCGTTAGTTTCATTGTAAAGGGGGTTTCAGTCCCCCCTCAGAGGTAAATGTATATTATCGTTAGTTTCATTGTAAAGGGGGTTTCAGTCCCCCCTCAGAGGTAAATGTATATTATCGTTAGTTTCATTGTAAAGGGGGTTTCAGTCCCCCCTCAGAGGTAAATGTATATTATCGTTAGTTTCATTGTAAAGGGGGTTTCAGTCCCCCCTCAGAGGTAAATGTATATTATCGTTAGTTTCATTGTAAAGGGGGTTTCAGTCCCCCTCAGAGGTAAATGTATATTATCGTTAGTTTCATTATAAAGGGTTTCAGTCCCCCCTCAGAGGTAAATGTATATTATCGTTAGTTTCATTGTAAAGGGGGTTTCAGTCCCCCTCAGAGGTAAATGTATATTATCGTTAGTTTCATTGTAAAGGGGTTTCAGTCCCCCTCAGAGGTAAATGTATATTATCGTTAGTTTCATTGTAAAGGGGGTTTCAGTCCCCCCTCAGAGGTAAATGTATATTATCGTTAGTTTCATTATAAAGGGTTTCAGTCCCCCCTCAGAGGTAAATGTATATTATCGTTAGTTTCATTGTAAAGGGTTTCAGTCCCCCCTCAGAGGTAAATGTATATTATCGTTAGTTTCATTGTAAAGGGTTTCAGTCCCCCCTCAGAGGTAAATGTATATTATCGTTAGTTTCATTGTAAAGGGTTTCAGTCCCCCCTCAGAGGTAAATGTATATTATCGTTAGTTTCATTGTAAAGGGTTTCAGTCCCCCCTCAGAGGTAAATGTATATTATCGTTAGTTTCATTGTAAAGGGGGTTTCAGTCCCCCCTCAGAGGTAAATGTATATTATCGTTAGTTTCATTGTAAAGGGGTTTCAGTCCCCCTCAGAGGTAAATGTATATTATCGTTAGTTTCATTGTAAAGGGGGTTTCAGTCCCCCTCAGAGGTAAATGTATATTATCGTTAGTTTCATTGTAAAGGGGGTTTCAGTCCCCCCTCAGAGGTAAATGTATATTATCGTTAGTTTCATTGTAAAGGGGGTTTCAGTCCCCCCTCAGAGGTAAATGTATATTATCGTTAGTTTCATTATAAAGGGTTTCAGTCCCCCCTCAGAGGTAAATGTATATTATCGTTAGTTTCATTGTAAAGGGTTTCAGTCCCCCTCAGAGGTAAATGTATATTATCGTTAGTTTCATTGTAAAGGGGGTTTCAGTCCCCCCTCAGAGGTAAATGTATATTATCGTTAGTTTCATTATAAAGGGTTTCAGTCCCCCCTCAGAGGTAAATGTATATTATCGTTAGTTTCATTATAAAGGGTTTCAGTCCCCCCTCAGAGGTAAATGTATATTATCGTTAGTTTCATTATAAAGGGTTTCAGTCCCCCCTCAGAGGTAAATGTATATTATCGTTAGTTTCATTGTAAAGGGGGTTTCAGTCCCCCCTCAGAGGTAAATGTATATTATCGTTAGTTTCATTGTAAAGGGGGTTTCAGTCCCCCCTCAGAGGTAAATGTATATTATCGTTAGTTTCATTATAAAGGGTTTCAGTCCCCCCTCAGAGGTAAATGTATATTATCGTTAGTTTCATTGTAAAGGGGGTTTCAGTCCCCCCTCAGAGGTAAATGTATATTATCGTTAGTTTCATTATAAAGGGGGTTTCAGTCCCCCCTCAGAGGTAAATGTATATTATCGTTAGTTTCATTGTAAAGGGGGTTTCAGTCCCCCCTCAGAGGTAAATGTATATTATCGTTAGTTTCATTATAAAGGGTTTCAGTCCCCCCTCAGAGGTAAATGTATATTATCAGATGATGATGCTTTTATTCCTGAGACAGCCGCGGTGCTTGGCGTCTGGACAAGAGAAGTTGCTCTTAGCTACAGTATCGCATGACTCCAAGGAGGAGAATAGTCTAGAAGGTTTGCTGATTGTATGTGCTGAGAAATATCTGCTCTAGTCAAATTCTGCACCAAGAGGTATCGATCGAAAACATATTCCCTGTCGACGGATACTCCTCGTGGATGACGGCGCTGCAGCCAGCGTTAGGGGACAATGTTGTCAGTGGAGACGGACCTGTGACCTGTGACCATACGTGGATGTTTTCCATCAGCGGGACCAAACGATCCATCAAGTCTGCTCCGAGTAGCAGGGGTTCAGTTCTGAGGCTGGGTGAACGAACGATACATCCTGGACGTGTAGTTTCAGCACGAGTCGCATTGTGAGAGAGTTTAGTTTGGCGTCGTTGCGTTTTTACCAACGTTTAGCTGGGTTCACAGCCCTTTTGAGATCATCGAACAATGTTTGAGAGATGAACGATATTGTCGAACCCGAATCGATTAGCGCAGCACAGGTTAAGCTGTCCTCCAGGACTGTTACCAGGTTGTGTTTTGTGATCATATGCCCCACAAAGTGGAGTGGTTGTTCGCAACAACGTGATGTGTCATTGGTGTTCACGGTGAAGACAGTATCTCCAGTCAGTAGGGTATATCTCCAGTCAGTAGGGTATATCTCCAGGCAGTAGGGTATATCTCCAGGCAGTAGGGTATATCTCCAGATAGTAGGGTATATCTCCAGTCAGTAGGGTATATCTCCAGTCAGTAGGGTATATCTCCAGTCAGTAGGGTATATCTCCAGTCAGTAGGGTATATCTCCAGACAGTAGGGTATATCTCCAGTCAGTAGGGTATATCTCCAGTCAGTAGGGTATATCTCCAGTCAGTAGGGTATATCTCCAGACAGTAGGGTATATCTCCAGTCAGTAGGGTATATCTCCAGACAGTAGGGTATATCTCCAGTCAGTAGGGTATATCTCCAGTCAGTAGGGTATATCTCCAGACAGTAGGGTATATCTCCAGTCAGTAGGGTATATCTCCAGTCAGTAGGGTATATCTCCAGTCAGTAGGGTATATCTCCAGTCAGTAGGGTATATCTCCAGTCAGTAGGGTATTTCTCCAGTCAGTAGGGTATATCTCCAGTCAGTAGGGTATATCTCCAGTCAGTAGGGTATATCTCCAGACAGTAGGGTATATCTCCAGTCAGTAGGGTATATCTCCAGTCAGTAGGGTATATCTCCAGTCAGTAGGGTATATCTCCAGTCAGTAGGGTATTTCTCCAGTCAGTAGGGTATATCTCCAGTCAGTAGGGTATATCTCCAGTCAGTAGGGTATATCTCCAGTCAGTAGGGTATATCTCCAGTCAGTAGGGTATATCTCCAGTCAGTAGGGTATATCTCCAGTCAGTAGGGTATTTCTCCAGTCAGTAGGGTATATCTCCAGTCAGTAGGGTATATCTCCAGACAGTAGGGTATATCTCCAGTCAGTAGGGTATATCTCCAGTCAGTAGGGTATATCTCCAGTCAGTAGGGTATATCTCCAGTCATTAAACAGTCAGTAGGGTATATCTCCAGACAGTAGGGTATATCTCCAGACAGTAGGGTATATCTCCAGTCAGTAGGGTATATCTCCAGTCAGTAGGGTATATCTCCAGTCAGTAGGGTATATCTCCAGTCAGTAGGGTATATCTCCAGTCAGTAGGGTAAATCTCCAGTCAGTAGGGTATATCTCCAGTCAGTAGGGTATATCTCCAGACAGTAGGGTATATCTCCAGTCAGTAGGGTATATCTCCAGTCAGTAGGGTATATCTCCAGTCAGTAGGGTATATCTCCAGTCAGTAGGGTAAATCTCCAGTCAGTAGGGTATATCTCCAGACAGTAGGGTATATCTCCAGTCAGTAGGGTATATCTCCAGTCAGTAGGGTAAATCTCCAGTCAGTAGGGTATATCTCCAGACAGTAGGGTATATCTCCAGTCATTAAACAGACAGTAGGGTATATCTCCAGACAGTAGGGTATATCTCCAGACAGTAGGGTATATCTCCAGTCAGTAGGGTATATCTCCAGTCAGTAGGGTATATCTCCAGTCAGTAGGGTATATCTCCAGACAGTAGGGTATATCTCCAGACAGTAGGGTATATCTCCAGACAGTAGGGTATATCTCCAGTCAGTAGGGTATATCTCCAGTCAGTAGGGTATATCTCCAGACAGTAGGGTATATCTCCAGTCATTAAACAGACAGTAGGGTATATCTCCAGACAGTAGGGTATATCTCCAGTCAGTAGGGTATATCTCCAGACAGTAGGTATATCTCCAGACAGTAGGGTATATCTCCAGTCAGTAGGGTATATCTCCAGTCAGTAGGGTATATCTCCAGTCATTAAACAGTCAGTAGGGTATATCTCCAGTCAGTAGGGTATATCTCCAGTCAGTAGGGTATATCTCCAGACAGTAGGGTATATCTCCAGACAGTAGGGTATATCTCCAGACAGTAGGGTATATCTCCAGTCAGTAGGGTATATCTCCAGACAGTAGGGTATATCTCCAGTCAGTAGGGTATATCTCCAGACAGTAGGGTATATCTCCAGACAGTAGGGTATATCTCCAGTCAGTAGGGTATATCTCCAGACAGTAGGGTATATCTCCAGACAGTAGGGTATATCTCCAGTCAGTAGGGTATATCTCCAGTCAGTAGGGTATATCTCCAGTCAGTAGGGTATATCTCCAGTCAGTAGGGTATATCTCCAGACAGTAGGGTATATCTCCAGACAGTAGGGTATATCTCCAGTCAGTAGGGTATATCTCCAGTCAGTAGGGTATATCTCCAGTCAGTAGGGTATATCTCCAGTCAGTAGGGTATATCTCCAGTCAGTAGGGTATATCTCCAGATAGTAGGGTATATCTCCAGACAGTAGGGTATATCTCCAGACAGTAGGGTATATCTCCAGTCAGTAGGGTATATCTCCAGACAGTAGGGTATATCTCCAGACAGTAGGGTATATCTCCAGTCAGTAGGGTATATCTCCAGTCAGTAGGGTATATCTCCAGAAAGTAGGGTATATCTCCAGTCAGTAGGGTATATCTCCAGTCAGTAGGGTATATCTCCAGTCAGTAGGGTATATCTCCAGACAGTAGGGTATATCTCCAGACAGTAGGGTATATCTCCAGACAGTAGGGTATATCTCCAGACAGTAGGGTATATCTCCAGTCATTAAACAGTCAGTAGGGTATATCTCCAGTCAGTAGGGTATATCTCCAGTCAGTAGGGTATATCTCCAGTCATTAAACAGACAGTAGGGTATATCTCCAGTCAGTAGGGTATATCTCCAGTCAGTAGGGTATATCTCCAGTCAGTAGGGTATATCTCCAGTCATTAAACAGACAGTAGGGTATATCTCCAGTCAGTAGGGTATATCTCCAGACAGTAGGGTATATCTCCAGACAGTAGGGTATATCTCCAGACAGTAGGGTATATCTCCAGTCATTAAACAGTCAGTAGGGTATATCTCCAGTCAGTAGGGTATATCTCCAGTCAGTAGGGTATATCTCCAGTCATTAAACAGACAGTAGGGTATATCTCCAGTCAGTAGGGTATATCTCCAGTCAGTAGGGTATATCTCCAGTCAGTAGGGTATATCTCCAGACAGTAGGGTATATCTCCAGTCATTAAACAGACAGTAGGGTATATCTCCAGTCAGTAGGGTATATCTCCAGTCAGTAGGGTATATCTCCAGACAGTAGGGTATATCTCCAGACAGTAGGGTATATCTCCAGTCAGTAGGGTATATCTCCAGACAGTAGGGTATATCTCCAGTCAGTAGGGTATATCTCCAGTCAGTAGGGTATATCTCCAGTCAGTAGGGTATATCTCCAGACATTAAACAGTCAGTAGGGTATATCTCCAGTCAGTAGGGTATATCTCCAGTCAGTAGGGTATATCTCAAGACATTAAACAGTCAGTAGGGTATATCTCCAGTCAGTAGGGTATATCTCCAGTCAGTAGGGATAATCTCCAGTCAGTAGGGCATATCTCCAGACAGTAGGGTATATCTCCAGACAGTAGGGTATATCTCCAGACAGTAGGGTATATCTCCAGACAGTAGGGTATATCTCCAGTCAGTAGGGTATATCTCCAGTCAGTAGGGTATATCTCCAGTCAGTAGGGTATATCTCCAGACAGTAGGGTATATCTCCAGTCAGTAGGGTATATCTCCAGTCAGTAGGGTATATCTCCAGTCAGTAGGGTATATCTCCAGACAGTAGGGTATATCTCCAGTCAGTAGGGTATATCTCCAGTCAGTAGGGTATATCTCCAGTCAGTAGGGTATATCTCCAGTCAGTAGGGTATATCTCCAGTCAGTAGGGTATATCTCCAGACAGTAGGGTATATCTCCAGTCAGTAGGGTATATCTCCAGTCAGTAGGGTATATCTCCAGTCAGTAGGGTATATCTCCAGACAGTAGGGTATATCTCCAGTCAGTAGGGTATATCTCCAGTCAGTAGGGTATATCTCCAGTCAGTAGGGTATATCTCCAGTCAGTAGGGTATATCTCCAGACAGTAGGGTATATCTCCAGACAGTAGGGTATATCTCCAGTCAGTAGGGTATATCTCCAGTCAGTAGGGTATATCTCCAGTCAGTAGGGTATATCTCCAGACAGTAGGGTATATCTCCAGTCAGTAGGTATATCTCCAGACAGTAGGGTATATCTCCAGTCAGTAGGGTATATCTCCAGTCAGTAGGGTATATCTCCAGTCAGTAGGGTATATCTCCAGACAGTAGGGTATATCTCCAGACAGTAGGGTATATTTCCAGACAGTAGGGTATATCTCCAGACAGTAGGGTATATCTCCAGTCATTAAACAGACAGTAGGGTATATCTCCAGTCAGTAGGGTATATCTCCAGTCATTAAACAGACAGTAGGGTATATCTCCAGTCAGTAGGGTATATCTCCAGTCATTAAACAGACAGTAGGGTATATATCCAGTCAGTAGGGTATATCTCCAGTCAGTAGGGTATATCTCCAGACAGTAGGGTATATCTCCAGTCAGTAGGGTATATCTCCAGTCAGTAGGGTATATCTCCAGTCAGTAGGGTATATCTCCAGACAGTAGGGTATATCTCCAGTCAGTAGGGTATATCTCCAGTCAGTAGGGTATATCTCCAGACAGTAGGGTATATCTCCAGACAGTAGGGTATATCTCCAGTCAGTAGGGTATATCTCCAGTCAGTAGGGTATATCTCCAGACAGTAGGGTATATCTCCAGACAGTAGGGTATATCTCCAGTCATTAAACAGACAGTAGGGTATATCTCCAGACAGTAGGGTATATCTCCAGTCATTAAACAGACAGTAGGGTATATCTCCAGACAGTAGGGTATATCTCCAGTCAGTAGGGTATATCTCCAGACAGTAGGTATATCTCCAGTCAGTAGGGTATATCTCCAGTCAGTAGGGTATATCTCCAGTCAGTAGGGTATATCTCCAGACAGTAGGGTATATGTCCAGTCAGTAGGGTATATCTCCAGACAGTAGGGTATATCTCCAGACAGTAGGGTATATCTCCAGTCAGTAGGGTATATCTCCAGACAGTAGGGTATATCTCCAGTCAGTAGGGTATATCTCCAGTCAGTAGGGTATATCTCCAGACAGTAGGTATATCTCCAGACAGTAGGGTATATCTCCAGTCAGTAGGGTATATCTCCAGTCATTAAACAGACAGTAGGGTATATCTCCAGTCAGTAGGGTATATCTCCAGTCAGTAGGGTATATCTCCAGTCAGTAGGGTATATCTCCAGTCAGTAGGGTATATCTCCAGTCATTAAACAGACAGTAGGGTATATCTCCAGTCAGTAGGGTACATCTCCAGTCAGTAGGGTATATCTCCAGACAGTAGGGTATATCTCCAGTCAGTAGGGTATATCTCCAGTCAGTAGGGTATATCTCCAGTCAGTAGGGTATATCTCCAGTCAGTAGGGTATATCTCCAGACAGTAGGGTATATCTCCAGACAGTAGGGTATATCTCCAGACAGTAGGGTATATCTCCAGTCAGTAGGGTATATCTCCAGTCAGTAGGGTATATCTCCAGTCAGTAGGGTATATCTCCAGACAGTAGGGTATATCTCCAGTCAGTAGGGTATATCTCCAGTCAGTAGGGTATATCTCCAGACAGTAGGGTATATCTCCAGACAGTAGGGTATATCTCCAGTCAGTAGGGTATATCTCCAGACAGTAGGGTATATCTCCAGACAGTAGGGTATATCTCCAGTCAGTAGGGTATATCTCCAGTCAGTAGGGTATATCTCCAGTCAGTAGGGTATATCTCCAGACAGTAGGGTATATCTCCAGTCAGTAGGTATATCTCCAGACAGTAGGGTATATCTCCAGTCAGTAGGGTATATCTCCAGTCAGTAGGGTATATCTCCAGTCAGTAGGGTATATCTCCAGACAGTAGGGTATATCTCCAGTCAGTAGGGTATATCTCCAGTCAGTAGGGTATATCTCCAGTCAGTAGGGTATATCTCCAGACAGTAGGGTATATCTCCAGACAGTAGGGTATATCTCCAGTCAGTAGGGTATATCTCCAGTCAGTAGGGTATATCTCCAGTCAGTAGGGTATATCTCCAGTCAGTAGGGTATATCTCCAGTCAGTAGGGTATATCTCCAGATAGTAGGGTATATCTCCAGACAGTAGGGTATATCTCCAGACAGTAGGGTATATCTCCAGTCAGTAGGGTATATCTCCAGACAGTAGGGTATATCTCCAGACAGTAGGGTATATCTCCAGTCAGTAGGGTATATCTCCAGTCAGTAGGGTATATCTCCAGAAAGTAGGGTATATCTCCAGTCAGTAGGGTATATCTCCAGTCAGTAGGGTATATCTCCAGTCAGTAGGGTATATCTCCAGACAGTAGGGTATATCTCCAGACAGTAGGGTATATCTCCAGACAGTAGGGTATATCTCCAGACAGTAGGGTATATCTCCAGTCATTAAACAGTCAGTAGGGTATATCTCCAGTCAGTAGGGTATATCTCCAGTCAGTAGGGTATATCTCCAGTCATTAAACAGACAGTAGGGTATATCTCCAGTCAGTAGGGTATATCTCCAGTCAGTAGGGTATATCTCCAGTCAGTAGGGTATATCTCCAGTCATTAAACAGACAGTAGGGTATATCTCCAGTCAGTAGGGTATATCTCCAGACAGTAGGGTATATCTCCAGACAGTAGGGTATATCTCCAGACAGTAGGGTATATCTCCAGTCATTAAACAGTCAGTAGGGTATATCTCCAGTCAGTAGGGTATATCTCCAGTCAGTAGGGTATATCTCCAGTCATTAAACAGACAGTAGGGTATATCTCCAGTCAGTAGGGTATATCTCCAGTCAGTAGGGTATATCTCCAGTCAGTAGGGTATATCTCCAGACAGTAGGGTATATCTCCAGTCATTAAACAGACAGTAGGGTATATCTCCAGTCAGTAGGGTATATCTCCAGTCAGTAGGGTATATCTCCAGACAGTAGGGTATATCTCCAGACAGTAGGGTATATCTCCAGTCAGTAGGGTATATCTCCAGACAGTAGGGTATATCTCCAGTCAGTAGGGTATATCTCCAGTCAGTAGGGTATATCTCCAGTCAGTAGGGTATATCTCCAGACATTAAACAGTCAGTAGGGTATATCTCCAGTCAGTAGGGTATATCTCCAGTCAGTAGGGTATATCTCAAGACATTAAACAGTCAGTAGGGTATATCTCCAGTCAGTAGGGTATATCTCCAGTCAGTAGGGATAATCTCCAGTCAGTAGGGCATATCTCCAGACAGTAGGGTATATCTCCAGACAGTAGGGTATATCTCCAGACAGTAGGGTATATCTCCAGACAGTAGGGTATATCTCCAGTCAGTAGGGTATATCTCCAGTCAGTAGGGTATATCTCCAGTCAGTAGGGTATATCTCCAGACAGTAGGGTATATCTCCAGTCAGTAGGGTATATCTCCAGTCAGTAGGGTATATCTCCAGTCAGTAGGGTATATCTCCAGACAGTAGGGTATATCTCCAGTCAGTAGGGTATATCTCCAGTCAGTAGGGTATATCTCCAGTCAGTAGGGTATATCTCCAGTCAGTAGGGTATATCTCCAGTCAGTAGGGTATATCTCCAGACAGTAGGGTATATCTCCAGTCAGTAGGGTATATCTCCAGTCAGTAGGGTATATCTCCAGTCAGTAGGGTATATCTCCAGACAGTAGGGTATATCTCCAGTCAGTAGGGTATATCTCCAGTCAGTAGGGTATATCTCCAGTCAGTAGGGTATATCTCCAGTCAGTAGGGTATATCTCCAGACAGTAGGGTATATCTCCAGACAGTAGGGTATATCTCCAGTCAGTAGGGTATATCTCCAGTCAGTAGGGTATATCTCCAGTCAGTAGGGTATATCTCCAGACAGTAGGGTATATCTCCAGTCAGTAGGTATATCTCCAGACAGTAGGGTATATCTCCAGTCAGTAGGGTATATCTCCAGTCAGTAGGGTATATCTCCAGTCAGTAGGGTATATCTCCAGACAGTAGGGTATATCTCCAGACAGTAGGGTATATTTCCAGACAGTAGGGTATATCTCCAGACAGTAGGGTATATCTCCAGTCATTAAACAGACAGTAGGGTATATCTCCAGTCAGTAGGGTATATCTCCAGTCATTAAACAGACAGTAGGGTATATCTCCAGTCAGTAGGGTATATCTCCAGTCATTAAACAGACAGTAGGGTATATATCCAGTCAGTAGGGTATATCTCCAGTCAGTAGGGTATATCTCCAGACAGTAGGGTATATCTCCAGTCAGTAGGGTATATCTCCAGTCAGTAGGGTATATCTCCAGTCAGTAGGGTATATCTCCAGACAGTAGGGTATATCTCCAGTCAGTAGGGTATATCTCCAGTCAGTAGGGTATATCTCCAGACAGTAGGGTATATCTCCAGACAGTAGGGTATATCTCCAGTCAGTAGGGTATATCTCCAGTCAGTAGGGTATATCTCCAGACAGTAGGGTATATCTCCAGACAGTAGGGTATATCTCCAGTCATTAAACAGACAGTAGGGTATATCTCCAGACAGTAGGGTATATCTCCAGTCATTAAACAGACAGTAGGGTATATCTCCAGACAGTAGGGTATATCTCCAGTCAGTAGGGTATATCTCCAGACAGTAGGTATATCTCCAGTCAGTAGGGTATATCTCCAGTCAGTAGGGTATATCTCCAGTCAGTAGGGTATATCTCCAGACAGTAGGGTATATGTCCAGTCAGTAGGGTATATCTCCAGACAGTAGGGTATATCTCCAGACAGTAGGGTATATCTCCAGTCAGTAGGGTATATCTCCAGACAGTAGGGTATATCTCCAGTCAGTAGGGTATATCTCCAGTCAGTAGGGTATATCTCCAGACAGTAGGTATATCTCCAGACAGTAGGGTATATCTCCAGTCAGTAGGGTATATCTCCAGTCATTAAACAGACAGTAGGGTATATCTCCAGTCAGTAGGGTATATCTCCAGTCAGTAGGGTATATCTCCAGTCAGTAGGGTATATCTCCAGTCAGTAGGGTATATCTCCAGTCATTAAACAGACAGTAGGGTATATCTCCAGTCAGTAGGGTACATCTCCAGTCAGTAGGGTATATCTCCAGACAGTAGGGTATATCTCCAGTCAGTAGGGTATATCTCCAGTCAGTAGGGTATATCTCCAGTCAGTAGGGTATATCTCCAGTCAGTAGGGTATATCTCCAGACAGTAGGGTATATCTCCAGACAGTAGGGTATATCTCCAGACAGTAGGGTATATCTCCAGTCAGTAGGGTATATCTCCAGTCAGTAGGGTATATCTCCAGTCAGTAGGGTATATCTCCAGACAGTAGGGTATATCTCCAGTCAGTAGGGTATATCTCCAGTCAGTAGGGTATATCTCCAGACAGTAGGGTATATCTCCAGACAGTAGGGTATATCTCCAGTCAGTAGGGTATATCTCCAGACAGTAGGGTATATCTCCAGACAGTAGGGTATATCTCCAGTCAGTAGGGTATATCTCCAGTCAGTAGGGTATATCTCCAGTCAGTAGGGTATATCTCCAGACAGTAGGGTATATCTCCAGTCAGTAGGTATATCTCCAGACAGTAGGGTATATCTCCAGTCAGTAGGGTATATCTCCAGTCAGTAGGGTATATCTCCAGTCAGTAGGGTATATCTCCAGACAGTAGGGTATATCTCCAGACAGTAGGGTATATTTCCAGACAGTAGGGTATATCTCCAGACAGTAGGGTATATCTCCAGTCATTAAACAGACAGTAGGGTATATCTCCAGTCAGTAGGGTATATCTCCAGTCATTAAACAGACAGTAGGGTATATCTCCAGTCAGTAGGGTATATCTCCAGTCATTAAACAGACAGTAGGGTATATATCCAGTCAGTAGGGTATATCTCCAGTCAGTAGGGTATATCTCCAGACAGTAGGGTATATCTCCAGTCAGTAGGGTATATCTCCAGTCAGTAGGGTATATCTCCAGTCAGTAGGGTATATCTCCAGACAGTAGGGTATATCTCCAGTCAGTAGGGTATATCTCCAGTCAGTAGGGTATATCTCCAGACAGTAGGGTATATCTCCAGACAGTAGGGTATATCTCCAGTCAGTAGGGTATATCTCCAGTCAGTAGGGTATATCTCCAGACAGTAGGGTATATCTCCAGACAGTAGGGTATATCTCCAGTCATTAAACAGACAGTAGGGTATATCTCCAGACAGTAGGGTATATCTCCAGTCATTAAACAGACAGTAGGGTATATCTCCAGACAGTAGGGTATATCTCCAGACAGTAGGTATATCTCCAGTCAGTAGGGTATATCTCCAGTCAGTAGGGTATATCTCCAGACAGTAGGGTATATGTCCAGTCAGTAGGGTATATCTCCAGACAGTAGGGTATATCTCCAGACAGTAGGGTATATCTCCAGTCAGTAGGGTATATCTCCAGACAGTAGGGTATATCTCCAGTCAGTAGGGTATATCTCCAGTCAGTAGGGTATATCTCCAGACAGTAGGTATATCTCCAGACAGTAGGGTATATCTCCAGTCAGTAGGGTATATCTCCAGTCATTAAACAGACAGTAGGGTATATCTCCAGTCAGTAGGGTATATCTCCAGTCAGTAGGGTATATCTCCAGTCAGTAGGGTATATCTCCAGTCAGTAGGGTATATCTCCAGTCAGTAGGGTATATCTCCAGACATTAAACAGTCAGTAGGGTATATCTCCAGTCAGTAGGGTATATCTCCAGACAGTAGGGTATATCTCCAGTCAGTAGGGTATATCTCCAGTCAGTAGGGTATATCTCCAGACAGTAGGGTATATCTCCAGTCAGTAGGGTATATCTCCAGTCAGTAGGGTATATCTCAAGACAGTAGGGTATATCTCCAGTCAGTAGGGTATATCTCCAGTCAGTAGGGTATATCTCCAGTCAGTAGGGTATATCTCCAGTCATTAAACAGACAGTAGGGTATATCTCCAGTCAGTAGGGTACATCTCCAGTCAGTAGGGTATATCTCCAGACAGTAGGGTATATCTCCAGTCAGTAGGGTATATCTCCAGTCAGTAGGGTATATCTCCAGTCAGTAGGGTATATCTCCAGTCAGTAGGGTATATCTCCAGACAGTAGGGTATATCTCCAGTCAGTAGGGTATATCTCCAGACAGTAGGGTATATCTCCAGACAGTAGGGTATATCTCCAGTCAGTAGGGTATATCTCCAGTCAGTAGGGTATATCTCCAGTCAGTAGGGTATATCTCCAGACAGTAGGGTATATCTCCAGACAGTAGGGTATATCTCCAGTCAGTAGGGTATATCTCCAGTCAGTAGGGTATATCTCCAGTCAGTAGGGTATATCTCCAGACAGTAGGGTATATCTCCAGACAGTAGGGTATATCTCCAGTCATTAAACAGACAGTAGGGTATATCTCCAGACAGTAGGGTATATCTCCAGTCATTAAACAGACAGTAGGGTATATCTCCAGACAGTAGGGTATATCTCCAGTCAGTAGGGTATATCTCCAGACAGTAGGTATATCTCCAGTCAGTAGGGTATATCTCCAGTCAGTAGGGTATATCTCCAGTCAGTAGGGTATATCTCCAGACAGTAGGGTATATCTCCAGTCAGTAGGGTATATCTCCAGACAGTAGGGTATATCTCCAGACAGTAGGGTATATCTCCAGACAGTAGGGTATATCTCCAGTCAGTAGGGTATATCTCCAGTCAGTAGGGTATATCTCCAGTCAGTAGGGTATATCTCCAGACAGTAGGTATATCTCCAGACAGTAGGGTATATCTCCAGTCAGTAGGGTATATCTCCAGTCATTAAACAGACAGTAGGGTATATCTCCAGTCAGTAGGGTATATCTCCAGTCAGTAGGGTATATCTCCAGTCAGTAGGGTATATCTCCAGTCAGTAGGGTATATCTCCAGACATTAAACAGTCAGTAGGGTATATCTCCAGTCAGTAGGGTATATCTCCAGACAGTAGGGTATATCTCCAGTCAGTAGGGTATATCTCCAGTCAGTAGGGTATATCTCCAGTCAGTAGGGTATATCTCCAGACAGTAGGGTATATCTCCAGTCAGTAGGGTATATCTCCAGTCAGTAGGGTATATCTCAAGACAGTAGGGTATATCTCCAGTCAGTAGGGTATATCTCCAGTCAGTAGGGTATATCTCCAGTCAGTAGGGTATATCTCCAGTCATTAAACAGACAGTAGGGTATATCTCCAGTCAGTAGGGTACATCTCCAGTCAGTAGGGTACATCTCCAGTCAGTAGGGTATATCTCCAGTCAGTAGGGTATATCTCCAGACAGTAGGGTATATCTCCAGTCAGTAGGGTATATCTCCAGACAGTAGGGTATATCTCCAGACGGTAGGGTATATCTCCAGTCAGTAGGGTATATCTCCAGTCAGTAGGGTATATCTCCAGACAGTAGGGTATATCTCCAGACAGTAGGCTATATCTCCAGTCAGTAGGGTATATCTCCAGTCAGTAGGGTATATCTCCAGACAGTAGGGTATATCTCCAGACAGTAGGGTATATCTCCAGTCATTAAACAGACAGTAGGGTATATCTCCAGTCAGTAGGGTATATCTCCAGACAGTAGGGTATATCTCCAGACAGTAGGGTATATCTCCAGTCAGTAGGGTATATCTCCAGTCAGTAGGGTATATCTCCAGTCAGTAGGGTATATCTCCAGACAGTAGGGTATATCTCCAGTCAGTAGGGTATATCTCCAGTCAGTAGGGTATATCTCCAGACAGTAGGGTATATCTCCAGACAGTAGGGTATATCTCCAGACAGTAGGGTATATCTCCAGACAGTAGGGTATATCTCCAGTCATTAAACAGTCAGTAGGGTATATCTCCAGACAGTAGGGTATATCTCCAGTCAGTAGGGTATATCTCCAGTCATTAAACAGACAGTAGGGTATATCTCCAGTCAGTAGGGTATATCTCCAGTCAGTAGGGTATATCTCCAGACAGTAGGGTATATCTCCAGTCAGTAGGGTATATCTCCAGTCAGTAGGGTATATCTCCAGACAGTAGGGTATATCTCCAGTCAGTAGGGTATATCTCCAGTCAGTAGGGTATATCTCCAGTCAGTAGGGTATATATCCAGTCAGTACGGTATATATCCAGTCAGTAGGGTATATCTCCAGTCAGTAGGGTATATCTCCAGACAGTAGGGTAATATCTCCAGTCATTAAACAGTCAGTAGGGTATATCTCCAGTCAGTAGGGTATATCTCCAGTCAGTAGGGTATATCTCCAGTTAGTAGGGTATATCTCCAGTCAGTAGGGTATATCTCCAGTCATTAAACAGTCAGTAGGGTATATCTCCAGTCAGTAGGGTATATCTCCAGTCAGTAGGGTATATCTCCAGTCAGTAGGGTATATCTCCAGTCAGTAGGGTATATATCCAGTCAGTAGGGTATATCTCCAGTCAGTAGGGTATATCTCCAGACAGTAGGGTATATCTCCAGTCAGTAGGGTATATCTCCAGTCAGTAGGGTATATCTCCAGTCAGTAGGGTATATATCCAGTCAGTAGGGTATATCTCCAGTCAGTAGGGTATATCTCCAGACAGTAGGGTATATCTCCAGTCAGTAGGGTATATCTCCAGTCAGTAGGGTATATCTCCAGTCAGTAGGGTATATCTCCAGTCAGTAGGGTATATCTCCAGTCAGTAGGGTATATCTCCAGTCAGTAGGGTATATCTCCAGACAGTAGGGTATATCTCCAGTCAGTAGGGTATATCTCCAGTCAGTAGGGTATTTCTCCAGACAGTAGGGTATATCTCCAGACAGTAGGGTATATCTCCAGACAGTAGGGTATATCTCCAGTCATTAAACAGACAGTAGGGTATATCTCCAGTCAGTAGGGTATATCTCCAGTCAGTAGGGTATATCTCCAGTCAGTAGGGTATATCTCCAGTCAGTAGGGTATATCTCCAGTCAGTAGGGTATATCTCCAGTCAGTAGGGTATATCTCCAGACAGTAGGGTATATCTCCAGACAGTAGGGTATATCTCCAGACAGTAGGGTATATCTCCAGACAGTAGGGTATATCTCCAGACAGTAGGGTATATCTCCAGACAGTAGGGTATATCTCCAGACAGTAGGGTATATCTCCAGTCAGTAGGGTATATCTCCAGACAGTAGGGTATATCTCCAGACAGTAGGGTATATCTCCAGACAGTAGGGTATATCTCCAGACAGTAGGGTATATCTCCAGTCAGTAGGGTATATCTCCAGTCAGTAGGGTATATCTCCAGTCAGTAGGGTATATCTCCAGACAGTAGGGTATATGTCCAGTCAGTAGGGTATATCTCCAGTCAGTAGGGTATATCTCCAGACAGTAGGGTATATCTCCAGACAGTAGGGTATATCTCCAGACAGTAGGGTATATCTCCAGTCAGTAGGGTATATCTCCAGTCAGTAGGGTATATCTCCAGTCAGTAGGGTATATCTCCAGTCAGTAGGTATATCTCCAGTCATTAAACAGACAGTAGGGTATATCTCCAGTCAGTAGGGTATATCTCCAGTCATTAAACAGACAGTAGGGTATATCTCCAGTCAGTAGGGTATATCTCCAGACAGTAGGGTATATCTCCAGTCAGTAGGGTATATCTCCAGTCAGTAGGGTATATCTCCAGTCAGTAGGGTATATCTCCAGTCATTAAACAGACAGTAGGGTATATCACCAGTCAGTAGGGTATATCTCCAGACAGTAGGGTATATCTCCAGACAGTAGGGTATATCTCCAGACAGTAGGGTATATCTCCAGTCAGTAGGGTATATCTCCAGACAGTAGGGTATATCTCCAGACAGTAGGGTATATCTCCAGACAGTAGGGTATATCTCCAGACAGTAGGGTATATCTCCAGACAGTAGGGTATATCTCCAGACAGTAGGGTATATCTCCAGACAGTAGGGTATTTCTCCAGACAGTAGGGTATATCTCCAGACAGTAGGGTATATCTCCAGACAGTAGGGTATATCTCCAGACAGTAGGGTATATCTCCAGTCAGTAGGGTATATCTCCAGACAGTAGGGTATATCTCCAGTCAGTAGGGTATATCTCCAGTCAGTAGGGTATATCTCCAGTCATTAAACAGACAGTAGGGTATATCTCCAGTCAGTAGGGTATATTTCCAGTCAGTAGGGTATATCTCCAGTCAGTAGGGTATATCTCCAGTCAGTAGGGTATATCTCCAGTCAGTAGGGTATATCTCCAGACAGTAGGGTATATCTCCAGACAGTAGGGTATATCTCCAGTCATTAAACAGACAGTAGGGTATATCTCCAGTCAGTAGGGTATATCTCCAGTCAGTAGGGTATATCTCCAGTCAGTAGGGTATATCTCCAGACAGTAGGGTATATCTCCAGTCAGTAGGGTATATCTCCAGACAGTAGGGTATATCTCCAGTCAGTAGGGTATATCTCCAGTCAGTAGGGTATATCTCCAGTCAGTAGGGTATATCTCCAGACAGTAGGGTATATCTCCAGACAGTAGGGTATATCTCCAGACAGTAGGGTATATCTCCAGTCAGTAGGGTATATCTCCAGTCAGTAGGGTATATCTCCAGTCAGTAGGGTATATCTCCAGTCAGTAGGGTATATCTCCAGTCAGTAGGGTATATCTCCAGTCAGTAGGGTATATCTCCAGACAGTAGGGTATATCTCCAGACAGTAGGGTATATCTCCAGTCAGTAGGGTATATCTCCAGTCAGTAGGGTATATCTCCAGTCAGTAGGGTATATCTCCAGTCAGTAGGGTATATATCCAGTCAGTACGGTATATATCCAGTCAGTAGGGTATATCTCCAGTCAGTAGGGTATATCTCCAGACAGTAGGGTAATATCTCCAGTCATTAAACAGTCAGTAGGGTATATCTCCAGTCAGTAGGGTATATCTCCAGTCAGTAGGGTATATCTCCAGTTAGTAGGGTATATCTCCAGTCAGTAGGGTATATCTCCAGTCATTAAACAGTCAGTAGGGTATATCTCCAGTCAGTAGGGTATATCTCCAGTCAGTAGGGTATATCTCCAGTCAGTAGGGTATATCTCCAGTCAGTAGGGTATATATCCAGTCAGTAGGGTATATCTCCAGACAGTAGGGTATATCTCCAGTCAGTAGGGTATATCTCCAGTCAGTAGGGTATATCTCCAGTCAGTAGGGTATATATCCAGTCAGTAGGGTATATCTCCAGTCAGTAGGGTATATCTCCAGACAGTAGGGTATATCTCCAGTCAGTAGGGTATATCTCCAGTCAGTAGGGTATATCTCCAGTCAGTAGGGTATATCTCCAGTCAGTAGGGTATATCTCCAGTCAGTAGGGTATATCTCCAGTCAGTAGGGTATATCTCCAGACAGTAGGGTATATCTCCAGTCAGTAGGGTATATCTCCAGTCAGTAGGGTATTTCTCCAGACAGTAGGGTATATCTCCAGACAGTAGGGTATATCTCCAGACAGTAGGGTATATCTCCAGTCATTAAACAGACAGTAGGGTATATCTCCAGTCAGTAGGGTATATCTCCAGTCAGTAGGGTATATCTCCAGTCAGTAGGGTATATCTCCAGTCAGTAGGGTATATCTCCAGACAGTAGGGTATATCTCCAGACAGTAGGGTATATCTCCAGTCAGTAGGGTATATCTCCAGACAGTAGGGTATATCTCCAGACAGTAGGGTATATCTCCAGACAGTAGGGTATATCTCCAGTCAGTAGGGTATATCTCCAGACAGTAGGGTATATCTCCAGACAGTAGGGTATATCTCCAGACAGTAGGGTATATCTCCAGTCAGTAGGGTATATCTCCAGTCAGTAGGGTATATCTCCAGTCAGTAGGGTATATCTCCAGACAGTAGGGTATATGTCCAGTCAGTAGGGTATATCTCCAGACAGTAGGGTATATCTCCAGTCAGTAGGGTATATCTCCAGACAGTAGGGTATATCTCCAGACAGTAGGGTATATCTCCAGACAGTAGGGTATATCTCCAGTCAGTAGGGTATATCTCCAGTCAGTAGGGTATATCTCCAGTCAGTAGGGTATATCTCCAGACAGTAGGGTATATCTCCAGACAGTAGGGTATATCTCCAGACAGTAGGGTATATCTCCAGACAGTAGGGTATATCTCCAGTCAGTAGGGTATATCTCCAGACAGTAGGGTATATCTCCAGACAGTAGGGTATATCTCCAGACAGTAGGGTATATCTCCAGACAGTAGGGTATATCTCCAGTCAGTAGGGTATATCTCCAGACAGTAGGGTATATCTCCAGACAGTAGGGTATATCTCCAGACAGTAGGGTATATCTCCAGTCAGTAGGGTATATCTCCAGTCAGTAGGGTATATCTCCAGTCAGTAGGGTATATCTCCAGACAGTAGGGTATATGTCCAGTCAGTAGGGTATATCTCCAGACAGTAGGGTATATCTCCAGTCAGTAGGGTATATCTCCAGACAGTAGGGTATATCTCCAGACAGTAGGGTATATCTCCAGACAGTAGGGTATATCTCCAGTCAGTAGGGTATATCTCCAGTCAGTAGGGTATATCTCCAGTCAGTAGGTATATCTCCAGTCATTAAACAGACAGTAGGGTATATCTCCAGTCAGTAGGGTATATCTCCAGTCATTAAACAGACAGTAGGGTATATCTCCAGTCAGTAGGGTATATCTCCAGACAGTAGGGTATATCTCCAGTCAGTAGGGTATATCTCCAGTCAGTAGGGTATATCTCCAGTCAGTAGGGTATATCTCCAGTCATTAAACAGACAGTAGGGTATATCACCAGTCAGTAGGGTATATCTCCAGACAGTAGGGTATATCTCCAGACAGTAGGGTATATCTCCAGACAGTAGGGTATATCTCCAGTCAGTAGGGTATATCTCCAGACAGTAGGGTATATCTCCAGACAGTAGGGTATATCTCCAGACAGTAGGGTATATCTCCAGACAGTAGGGTATTTCTCCAGACAGTAGGGTATATCTCCAGACAGTAGGGTATATCTCCAGACAGTAGGGTATATCTCCAGACAGTAGGGTATATCTCCAGTCAGTAGGGTATATCTCCAGACAGTAGGGTATATCTCCAGTCAGTAGGGTATATCTCCAGTCAGTAGGGTATATCTCCAGTCATTAAACAGACAGTAGGGTATATCTCCAGTCAGTAGGGTATATTTCCAGTCAGTAGGGTATATCTCCAGTCAGTAGGGTATATCTCCAGTCAGTAGGGTATATCTCCAGACAGTAGGGTATATCTCCAGACAGTAGGGTATATCTCCAGTCATTAAACAGACAGTAGGGTATATCTCCAGTCAGTAGGGTATATCTCCAGTCAGTAGGGTATATCTCCAGTCAGTAGGGTATATCTCCAGACAGTAGGGTATATCTCCAGTCAGTAGGGTATATCTCCAGACAGTAGGGTATATCTCCAGACAGTAGGGTATATCTCCAGTCAGTAGGGTATATCTCCAGTCAGTAGGGTATATCTCCAGTCAGTAGGGTATATCTCCAGTCAGTAGGGTATATCTCCAGTCAGTAGGGTATATCTCCAGTCAGTAGGGTATATCTCCAGACAGTAGGGTATATCTCCAGACAGTAGGGTATATCTCCAGTCAGTAGGGTATATCTCCAGACAGTAGGGTATATCTCCAGTCAGTAGGGTATATCTCCAGTCAGTAGGGTATATCTCCAGTCAGTAGGGTATATCTCCAGTCAGTAGGGTATATCTCCAGTCAGTAGGGTATATCTCCAGACAGTAGGGTATATCTCCAGTCAGTAGGGTATATCTCCAGTCAGTAGGGTATATCTCCAGACAGTAGGGTATATCTCCAGTCAGTAGGGTATATCTCCAGATAGTAGGGTATATCTCCAGTCAGTAGGGTATATCTCCAGTCAGTAGGGTATATCTCCAGTCAGTAGGGTATATCTCCAGCCAGTAGGGTATATCTCCAGTCAGTAGGGTATATCTCCAGTCAGTAGGGTATATCTCCAGTCAGTAGGGTATATCTCCAGTCAGTAGGGTATATCTCCAGACAGTAGGGTATATCTCCAGACAGTAGGGTATATCTCCAGTCAGTAGGGTATATCTCCAGACAGTAGGGTATATCTCCAGTCAGTAGGGTATATCTCCAGTCAGTAGGGTATATCTCCAGTCAGTAGGGTATATCTCCAGACAGTAGGGTATATCTCCAGACAGTAGGGTATATCTCCAGACAGTAGGGTATATCTCCAGACAGTAGGGTATATCTCCAGTCAGTAGGGTATATCTCCAGACAGTAGGGTATATCTCCAGTCAGTAGGGTATATCTCCAGTCAGTAGGGTATATCTCCAGTCAGTAGGGTATATCTCCAGTCAGTAGGGTATATCTCCAGTCAGTAGGGTATATCTCCAGTCAGTAGGGTATATCTCCAGGCAGTAGGGTATATCTCCAGGCAGTAGGGTATATCTCCAGTCAGTAGGGTATATCTCCAGACAGTAGGGTATATCTCCAGTCAGTAGGGTATATCTCCAGTCAGTAGGGTATATCTCCAGTCAGTAGGGTATATCTCCAGTCAGTAGGGTATATCTCCAGTCAGTAGGGTATATCTCCAGTCAGTAGGGTATATCTCCAGACAGTAGGGTATATCTCCAGATAGTAGGGTATATCTCCAGATAGTAGGGTAATATCTCCAGTCATTAAACAGTCAGTAGGGTATATCTCCAGTCAGTAGGGTATATCTCCAGACAGTAGGGTATATCATTAATGATTAACATTTAAACAGGCTGTTCATCAGTGAACACAAAATAAACAATATTTACTTCCAAAACAACTTTATTTAAATGTGTTTATTTTTTTATTACAAACCCCCATGCTGCATCACTGGTGCCTGGTCTTCCTAACAGAACAAGTGTGTGTGTGTGTGTCTGTCTTTAAGCAGTAGACCATTTAGGAAGCTGGTTTCCCAGGATGATCTGTCTGTCCACTCTGGACCCATCTCTCTCCATAGCCAGGGACAGGGCTGTAGGAGGACTAACAGAGTTAATATAATATACTGGACCCATCTCTCTCCATAGCCAGGGACAGGGCTGTAGGAGGACTAACAGAGTTAATATAATATACTGGACCCATCTCTCTCCATAGCCAGGGACAGGGCTGTAGGAGGACTAACAGAGTTAATATAATATACTGGACCCATCTCTCTCCATAGCCAGGGACAGGGCTGTAGGAGGACTAACAGAGTTAATATAATATACTGGACCCATCTCTCTCCATAGCCAGGGACAGGGCTGTAGGAGGACTAACAGAGTTAATATAATATACTGGACCCATCTCTCTCCATAGCCAGGGACAGGGCTGTAGGAGGACTAACAGAGTTAATATAATATACTGGACCCATCTCTCTCCATAGCCAGGGACAGGGCTGTAGGAGGACTAACAGAGTTAATATAATATACTGGACCCATCTCTCTCCATAGCCAGGGACAGGGCTGTAGGAGGACTAACAGAGTTAATATAATATACTGGACCCATCTCTCTCCATAGCCAGGGACAGGGCTGTAGGAGGACTAACAGAGTTAATATAATATACTGGACCCATCTCTCTCCATAGCCAGGGACAGGGCTGTAGGAGGACTAACAGAGTTAATATAATATACTGGACCCATCTCTCTCCATAGCCAGGGACAGGGCTGTAGGAGGACTAACAGAGTTAATATAATATACTGGACCCATCTCTCTCCATAGCCAGGGACAGGGCTGTAGGAGGACTAACAGAGTTAATATAATATACTGGACCCATCTCTCTCCATAGCCAGGGACAGGGCTGTAGGAGGACTAACAGAGTTAATATAATATACTGGACCCATCTCTCTCCATAGCCAGGGACAGGGCTGTAGGAGGACTAACAGAGTTAATATAATATACTGGACCCATCTCTCTCCATAGCCAGGGACAGGGCTGTAGGAGGACTAACAGAGTTAATATAATATACTGGACCCATCTCTCTCCATAGCCAGGGACAGGGCTGTAGGAGGACTAACAGAGTTAATATAATATACTGGACCCATCTCTCTCCATAGCCAGGGACAGGGCTGTAGGAGGACTAACAGAGTTAATATAATATACTGGACCCATCTCTCTCCATAGCCAGGGACAGGGCTGTAGGAGGACTAACAGAGTTAATATAATATACTGGACCCATCTCTCTCCATAGCCAGGGACAGGGCTGTAGGAGGACTAACAGAGTTAATATAATATACTGGACCCATCTCTCTCCATAGCCAGGGACAGGGCTGTAGGAGGACTAACAGAGTTAATATAATATACTGGACCCATCTCCTCCATAGCCAGGGACAGGGCTGTAGGAGGACTAACAGAGTTAATATAATATACTGGACCCATCTCTCTCCATAGCCAGGGACAGGGCTGTAGGAGGACTAACAGAGTTAATATAATATACTGGACCCATCTCTCTCCATAGCCAGGGACAGGGCTGTAGGAGGACTAACAGAGTTAATATAATATACTGGACCCATCTCTCTCCATAGCCAGGGACAGGGCTGTAGGAGGACTAACAGAGTTAATATAATATACTGGACCCATCTCTCTCCATAGCCAGGGACAGGGCTGTAGGAGGACTAACAGAGTTAATATAATATACTGGACCCATCTCTCTCCATAGCCAGGGACAGGGCTGTAGGAGGACTAACAGAGTTAATATAATATACTGGACCCATCTCTCTCCATAGCCAGGGACAGGGCTGTAGGAGGACTAACAGAGTTAATATAATATACTGGACCCATCTCTCTCCATAGCCAGGGACAGGGCTGTAGGAGGACTAACAGAGTTAATATAATATACTGGACCCATCTCTCTCCATAGCCAGGGACAGGGCTGTAGGAGGACTAACAGAGTTAATATAATATACTGGACCCATCTCTCTCCATAGCCAGGGACAGGGCTGTAGGAGGACTAACAGAGTTAATATAATATACTGGACCCATCTCTCTCCATAGCCAGGGACAGGGCTGTAGGAGGACTAACAGAGTTAATATAATATACTGGACCCATCTCTCTCCATAGCCAGGGACAGGGCTGTAGGAGGACTAACAGAGTTAATATAATATACTGGACCCATCTCTCTCCATAGCCAGGGACAGGGCTGTAGGAGGACTAACAGAGTTAATATAATATACTGGACCCATCTCTCTCCATAGCCAGGGACAGGGCTGTAGGAGGACTAACAGAGTTAATATAATATACTGGACCCATCTCTCTCCATAGCCAGGGACAGGGCTGTAGGAGGAATAACAGAGTTAATATAATAATAGCTCATTTAATACAGTTAATATAATAATACAGTTAATATAATAATACAGTTAATACAATACAGTTAATATAA
>NC_059459.1:82831562-82834062 GCF_905237065.1 Salmo salar
GTTCTGGGGCTGAGTTCACAAACCTGTTCTACTAACACACTGAAGCCTCAGGACCCTCATCCAGCTGGTCCTGGGGCTGAGTTCACAAACCTGTTCTACTAACACACTGAAGCCTCAGGACCCTCATCCAGCTGGTCCTGGGGCTGAGTTCACAAACCTGTTCTACTAACACACTGAAGCCTCAGGACCCTCATCCAGCTGGTCCTGGGGCTGAGTTCACAAACCTGTTCTACTAACACACTGAAGCCTCAGGACCCTCATCCAGCTGGTCCTGGGGCTGAGTTCACTAACCTGTTCTACTAACACACTGAAGCCTCAGGACCCTCATCCAGCTGGTCCCGGGGCTGAGTTCACAAACCTGTTCTACTAACACACTGAAGCCTCAGGACCCTCATCCAGCTGGTCCCGGGGCTGAGTTCACAAACCTGTTCTACTAACACACTGAAGCCTCAGGACCCTCATCCAGCTGGTCCCGGGGCTGAGTTCACAAACCTGTTCTACTAACACACTGAAGCCTCAGGACCCTCATCCAGCTGGTCCTGGGGCTGAGTTCACAAACCTGTTCTACTAACACACTGAAGCCTCAGGACCCTCATCCAGCTGGTCCTGGGGCTGAGTTCACAAACCTGTTCTACTAACACACTGAAGCCTCAGGACCCTCATCCAGCTGGTCCTGGGGCTGAGTTCACAAACCTGTTCTACTAACACACTGAAGCCTCAGGACCCTCATCCAGCTGGTCCTGGGGCTGAGTTCACAAACCTGTTCTACTAACACACTGAAGCCTCAGGACCCTCATCCAGCTGGTCCTGGGGCTGAGTTCACAAACCTGTTCTACTAACACACTGAAGCCTCAGGACCCTCATCCAGCTGGTCCTGGGGCTGAGTTCACTAACCTGTTCTACTAACACACTGAAGCCTCAGGACCCTCATCCAGCTGGTCCTGGGGCTGAGTTCACAAACCTGTTCTACTAACCCACTGAAGTCTCAGGACCCTCATCCAGCTGGTCCTGGGGCTGAGTTCACTAACCTGTTCTACTAACACACTGAAGCCTCAGGACCCTCATCCAGCTGGTCCTGGGGCTGGAGTTCACTAACCTGTTCTACTAACACACTGAAGCCTCAGGACCCTCATCCAGCTGGTCCTGGGGCTGAGTTCACTAACCTGTTCTACTAACACACTGAAGTCTCAGGACCCTCATCCAGCTGGTCCTGGGGCTGAGTTCACTAACCTGTTCTACTAACACACTGAAGCCTCAGGACCCTCATCCAGCTGGTCCTGGGGCTGAGTTCACAAACCTGTTCTACTAACACACTGAAGCCTCAGGACCCTCATCCAGCTGGTCCTGGGGCTGAGTTCACAAACCTGTTCTACTAACATACTGAAGCCTCAGGACCCTCATCCAGCTGGTCCTGGGGCTGAGTTCACTAACCTGTTCTACTAACACACTGAAGCCTCAGGACCCTCATCCAGCTGGTCCTGGGGCTGAGTTCACAAACCTGTTCTACTAACACACTGAAGCCTCAGGACCCTCATCCAGCTGGTCCTGGGGCTGAGTTCACAAACCTGTTCTACTAACACACTGAAGCCTCAGGACCCTCATCCAGCTGGTCCTGGGGCTGAGTTCACAAACCTGTTCTACTAACACACTGAAGCCTCAGGACCCTCATCCAGCTGGTCCTGGGGCTGAGTTCACTAACCTGTTCTACTAACACACTGAAGCCTCAGGACCCTCATCCAGCTGGTCCTGGGGCTGAGTTCACAAACCTGTTCTACTAACACACTGAAGCCTCAGGACCCTCATCCAGCTGGTCCCGGGGCTGAGTTCACAAACCTGTTCTACTAACACACTGAAGCCTCAGGACCCTCATCCAGCTGGTCCTGGGGCTGAGTTCACAAACCTGTTCTACTAACACACTGAAGCCTCAGGACCCTCATCCAGCTGGTCCTGGGGCTGAGTTCACAAACCTGTTCTACTAACACACTGAAGCCTCAGGACCCTCATCCAGCTGGTCCTGGGGCTGAGTTCACAAACCTGTTCTACTAACACACTGAAGCCTCAGGACCCTCATCCAGCTGGTTCTGGGGCTGAGTTCACAAACCTGTTCTACTAACACACTGAAGCCTCAGGACCCTCATCCAGCTGGTCCTGGGGCTGAGTTCACAAACCTGTTCTACTAACACACTGAAGCCTCAGGACCCTCATCCAGCTGGTCCTGGGGCTGAGTTCACAAACCTGTTCTACTAACACACTGAAGCCTCAGGACCCTCATCCAGCTGGTCCTGGGGCTGAGTTCACTAACCTGTTCTACTAACACACTGAAGCCTCAGGACCCTCATCCAGCTGGTCCCGGGGCTGAGTTCACAAACCTGTTCTACTAACACACTGAAGCCTCAGGACCCTCATCCAGCTGGTCCCGGGGCTGAGTTCACAAACCTGTTCTACTAACACACTGAAGCCTCAGGACCCTCATCCAGCTGGTCCCGGGGCTGAGTTCACA
>NC_059459.1:82839062-82911562 GCF_905237065.1 Salmo salar
AGGGGAGAGAGAGAGGGAGAGAGAGGAGGGAGAGAGAGGAGGGAGAGAGAGGAGGGAGAGAGAGGAGGGGAGAGAGAGAGGAGGGAGAGAGAGAGGAGGGAGAGAGAGAGGAGGGAGAGAGAGGAGGGAGAGAGAGGAGGGAGAGAGAGGATGGGGAGAGAGAGGATGGGGAGAGAGAGGAGGGGGGAGAGAGGATGGGGATAGAAGGATAGAGAGAGAGGAGGGGGAGAGAGAGGATGGGGAGAGAGAGGAGGGGGAGAGAAGGATAGAGAGAGAGGAGGGATAGAAAAGGATGGAGAGAGAAGGATGGGGAGAGAAGGATGGGGATAGAAAAGGATGGAGAGAGAAGGATAGAGAGAGAGGAGGGATAGAAAAGGATGGAGAGAGAAGGATAGAGAGAGAGGAGGGATAGAAAAGGATGGAGAGAGAAGGATAGAGAGAGAGGAGGGATAGAAAAGGATGGAGAGAGAAGGATGGGGAGAGAAGGATGGGGAGAGAGGAGGGAGAGAGGATGGGGATCGAAGGATAGAGAGAGAGGAGGGGGAGAGAGAGGATGGGATCGAAGGATAGAGAGAGGAGGGGGAGAGAGAGGAGGGGGAGAGAGAGGAGGGGCAGAGAAGGATAGAGAGAGAGGAGGGGGAGAGAAGGATGGAGAGAGAGGAGGGGGAGAGAGAGGAGGGAGAGAGAGGAGGGAGAAAGGAGAGAGAAGGATGGGGAGAGGAGGATATAGAGAGAGGAGGGAGAGAGAAGAACTGTTCAAAGCAGATAGATGGTAGTGCACAGTAGACATAAACACAGATTATAGAAACAGATGAATAGGGGGTCTCATACTCCAGAACAGTAGACATAAACACAGATTATAGAAATAGATAGATACAGGAAGCTCACTACCTGGTGCTTGGCTCTGTACACTATGACTGATTTGTTCCCAAAGGAAACGACAGGCTGTGGTCCGTCATGGTTTACTAATACAATATTTGGTTTAGTCTTGTTCAAACGTAGCTAATGAAAAAGAATTAGCCAACTGGCTCAACTTAATTAAATGAGTTGTATGAGATAGGTAGAAATGATCATGAATGAACTTGGTTTGATGGAGAAGTTATCATTAGTAATTAGCTAGAAGTGCTGTCTCATTCAGAGGTAACAAAGTTGTAGCTAACTCCTGTAGTGGAACAACGTATCGGTACCGGTTTCAGCCACACCGTGCGGACCACTTACCCCGGTGCTGACTTCCTTCATGGTCCAGTCCGGTGCCATGTCGCTACCGGAGGAGAGCTGACCGAACCGCATCGCCGTCGCTGCCGCCATTTTGAAACAACTTATTTAGCGTACGTCCAGGGTTGCCAGGTCAAGGGGAAATTGCTAGGCGTATGGATTCCTCAAAACCCGCCCGCAAGGCCTGAATAGTAGTCTACATTGGGAGGTTTTATCAGCAAGAGGGGGGTTTTATCAGCTAGAGAGGGGGATTTTATCCGCTAGAGAGGGGGTTTTATCAGCAAGAGAGGGGTTTTATCAGCTAGAGAGGGGGTTTATCAGCTAGAGAGGGGTTTTTTATCAGCAAGAGAGGGGTTTTATCAGCTAGAGGGGGGGGGTTATCAGCTAGAGAGGGGTTTTTATCAGCTAGAGGGGGATTTTATCAGCTAGAGAGGGGTTTTACAGCTAGAGAGGGGTTTTATCAGCTAGAGAGGGGGGTTTTATCAGCTAGAGGGGGATTTTATCAGCTAGAGAGGGGTTTTATCAGCTAGAGGGGGGGTTATCAGCTAGAGAGGGGTTTTATCAGCTAGAGAGGGGTTTTATCAGCTAGAGAGGGGTTTTATCAGCTAGAGGGGGATTTTATCAGCTAGAGGGGGTTTTATCAGCTAGAGAGGGGGTTTTATCAGCTAGAGAGGGGGGTTTTATCAGCTAGAGAGGGGTTTTATCAGCTAGAGAGGGGTTTTATCAGCTAGAGAGGGGTTTTATCAGCTAGAGAGGGGTTTTATCAGCTAGAGAGGGGGTTTTATCAGCTAGAGAGGGGTTTTGTCAGCTAGAGGGGGGTTTTATCAGCTAGAGAGGGGTTTTATCAGCTAGAGGGGGTTTTATCAGCTAGAGAGGGGGTTTTATCAGCTAGAGGGGGGTTTTATCAGCTAGAGAGGGGGGTTTTATCAGCTAGAGAGGGGGTTTTATCAGCTAGAGAGGGGTTTTATCAGCTAGAGAGGGCGTTTTATCAGCTAGAGAGGGGTTTTATCAGCTAGAGAGGGGTTTTATCAGCTAGAGAGGGCGTTTTATCAGCTAGAGAGGGGTTGCCACATTTAGACAATAAACTCCTTTTCTATAAACGTTATCGAGCGAATTAAGAAGGAATCTCGATTTAACTTCTAACGACCTTGGAAGCTAAATTCGGTTTCCATCAAAATAATAATTATTGCTAGCTAATGTGACTAATAAAGGTATTTCAGTGTCGCAAGAGAAAATGTAATTTGTCCCTTATTGAACTTAAAAAAACGAATATTAGGCTATTTTCTGGAAATTGAGCCGTTATTGTGTGCCAGATGTTAAGACTACAAACCGTTGTAAAAGTTTAACTCACAAATAGGCCATTTGTTTAACTGCATCTAGCTAGATAGCCAGCCTACAGTAGCCTAGGCAAGATGTAAAATGGACGATTTAGCAGCTTGCTTAGTTCAAAATAACAGAGGAATTTGTTCAACATGAATAGCAAGGCAATTTCGAGGTGAGAAGTGCTTCCGTTGCCAAATTATAGCCTACTGGAATAAGCTACTGAGGACGGGGTCATAATTTCAAACACTGAATGGTCCCGTGTGGCTCAGTTGGTAGAGCATAGTGTTTGCAACGCCAGGGTTGTGGGTTCGATTCCCACGGGGGACCAGTATGGGGGAAAAAAAAGGGGAAAAAAATGTATGAAATGTATGCATTCACTACTGTAAGTCGTTCTGGATAAGAGCGTCTGTTAAATGACAAAACATTTAAATGTAAAATTGTAAATAATATGGATTTGAACCGAATAGGCCTATGCTTGTCAACCAACAGCCAGTGTTTTTAATGTTTGTTTTATTTTTATACCTGTTGCCTAATCTGACTGATTTACCTTCAATCTAATGCATTCTAACAGCGATAGATAGACTATGATCACAATTGAAAACTTCCCATTTTCATGAACTAAACATGGTCATTAAGAATTACATAATGACACAAACAATAAACTGAAGTTAAAGGTGTTGTGTTGCGTCAATCAAATCTGGTATCAGGACAGAGAGCGACACGGAGTCACCGGATATATTCTATGTCTTTTTATTATCGTCAAGCGATAAATGGTAAATGCAATCTTCGTGTACACAGGTTCCCTGTAACACCACGCAGGGCAAACAGAGAACTAACTGTTCAAAAACAAAGTTATTTTTTTAATACTCTGACAGAGAGAGTTCCTGCTCAGAGGCCGGCCTGTCAGAGTTAGAGGCTGAGCGTGGTTTTAGACTTGCTCAGACTAATCGCAGGCGCACAGGCTGCATCACTTGTTGCCAGGTGTAGTTGTCTTCCGGCTTATCTTCGTGTGTGCACCCGAGAGTTAGCTAACTCAAGGACACTGCCTGTTTTTCTGTTACAGCTATTCTCCCCTCTATCAGTTCCTCACGAACACATTTCCTTGAGCGGTTTCACAACCAGGGTGTGTGTGTGTGTGTGTGTGTGTGTGTGTGTGTGTGTGTGTGTGTGTGTGTCACGAGTCTAACTCAGCCTACACCCTTGCTGCACAGCAACCCTCCAGTTAGTCATGTCTATTACATGTTGCTCAATCTCTGTTAATACAATACAAACCTGTTATGTTTAACATTAATGTATTCATAAACTATGCACCACAACTAGTTTAATAAAATATATCCTAACATAGGCTATTTATTTAAATCAGTTTTCCAGCTCCAGGTAAACTTCACAAATTGATTTGCACCGACTCCAGGGATATCATCATTTCAACATATTTATTGTAGGGGAAAAAAGAAACCTGCACACTGCTCTTGATGGTATCACTGCTATTTAATAAGCTTTACGTACCGGCCTTCCTCAGAGCTTTACATACCGGCCTCACGGCCTTCCTCAGAGCTTTACGTACCGGCCTTCCTCAGAGCTTTACGTACCGGCCTTCCTCAGAGCTTTACATACCGGCCTTCCTCAGAGCTTTACATACCGGCCTTCCTCAGAGCTTTACATACCGGCCTCACGGCCTTCCTCAGAGCTTTACGTACCGGCCTTCCTCAGAGCTTTACATACCGGCCTTCCTCAGAGCTTTACATACCGGCCTTCCTCAGAGCTTTACGTACCGGCCTTCCTCAGAGCTTTACATACCGGCCTTCCTCAGAGCTTTACATACCGGCCTTCCTCAGAGCTTTACATACCGGCCTTCCTCAGAGCTTTACATACCGGCCTTCCTCAGAGCTTTACATACCGGCCTTCATCAGAGCTTTACATACCGGCCTTCCTCAGAGCTTTACATACCGGCCTTCCTCAGAGCTTTACATACCGGCCTTCATCAGAGCTTTACATACCGGCCTTCCTCAGAGCTTTACATACCGGCCTTCCTCAGAGCTTTACATACCGGCCTTCCTCAGAGCTTTACATACCGGCCTTCCTCAGAGCTTTACATACCGGCCTTCCTCAGAGCTTTACATACCGGCCTTCCTCAGAGCTTTACGTACCGGCCTTCCTCAGAGCTTTACGTACCGGCCTTCATCAGAGCTTTACGTACCGGCCTTCCTCAGAGCTTTACGTACCGGCCTTCATCAGAGCTTTACGTACCGGCCTTCCTCAGAGCTTTACGTACCGGCCTTCCTCAGAGCTTTACGTACCGGCCTTCCTCAGAGCTTTACTTACCGGCCTTCCTCAGAGCTTTACGTACCGGCCTTCCTCAGAGCTTTACGTACCGGCCTTCCTCAGAGCTTTACATACCGGCCTTCCTCAGAGCTTTACATACCGGCCTTCCTCAGAGCTTTACATACCGGCCTTCCTCAGAGCTTTACATACCGGCCTTCCTCAGAGCTTTACGTACCGGCCTTCCTCAGAGCTTTACGTACCGGCCTTCCTCAGAGCTTTACATACCGGCCTTCCTCAGAGCTTTACGTACCGGCCTTCCTCAGAGCTTTACATACCGGCCTTCCTCAGAGCTTTACATACCGGCCTTCCTCAGAGCTTTACGTACCGGCCTTCCTCAGAGCTTTACATACCGGCCTTCCTCAGAGCTTTACGTACCGGCCTTCCTCAGAGCTTTACGTACCGGCCTTCCTCAGAGCTTTACATACCGGCCTTCCTCAGAGCTTTACATACCGGCCTTCCTCAGAGCTTTACATACCGGCCTTCCTCAGAGCTTTACATACCGGCCTTCCTCAGAGCTTTACATACCGGCCTTCCTCAGAGCTTTACGTACCGGCCTTCCTCAGAGCTTTACGTACCGGCCTTCCTCAGAGCTTTACATACCGGCCTTCCTCAGAGCTTTACATACCGGCCTTCCTCAGAGCTTTACATACCGGCCTTCCTCAGAGCTTTACATACCGGCCTTCCTCAGAGCTTTACATACCGGCCTTCCTCAGAGCTTTACATACCGGCCTTCCTCAGAGCTTTACATACCGGCCTTCCTCAGAGCTTTACGTACCGGCCTTCCTCAGAGCTTTACATACCGGCCTTCCTCAGAGCTTTACGTACCGGCCTTCATCAGAGCTTTACGTACCGGCCTTCCTCAGAGCTTTACGTACCGGCCTTCATCAGAGCTTTACGTACCGGCCTTCCTCAGAGCTTTACGTACCGGCCTTCCTCAGAGCTTTACGTACCGGCCTTCCTCAGAGCTTTACATACCGGCCTTCCTCAGAGCTTTACATACCGGCCTTCCTCAGAGCTTTACATCCCGGCCTTCCTCAGAGCTTTACATACCGGCCTTCCTCAGAGCTTTACATACCGGCCTTCCTCAGAGCTTTACATACCGGCCTTCCTCAGAGCTTTACATACCGGCCTCACGGCCTTCCTCAGAGCTTTACATACCGGCCTTCCTCAGAGCTTTACGTACCGGCCTCACGGCCTTCATCAGAGCTTTACGTGTCGTCCTCACGTCCTTCATCAGAGCTTTACATATCGTCCTTCATCAGAGCTGTACGTACCGGCCTCACGGCCTTCATCAGAGCTTCGTCCTCACGGCCTTCATCAGAGCTTTACATATCGGCCTCACGGCCTTCATCAGAGCTTTTGTGAATTTTCTGAAAACAGCACCTCTATGTAGACCTAGCCCCACCCACATCCGTTCCACGTATAGAAAGGGGTTGGAGGCAAAGGAAAAATAAACAAGTGCTACCAAACATAACAATATGCATTTCACAAATATTACAAAAGTGTATAAATAAGACGCATTAAACACGTCCATAAAACCACAATGAGGACACAGCAAGTTTTCATTAATCATTGGGTACATCGTACGAAAAGCATCAGAGGAATCTGAAATAGGGACATATTTCAAATTCACAACATAACACACATAGGCATTTCATCATTAAGTCCTTTAGGAAATAATGTCTGGAGGGTGAAAATCCAAAAACATTCTCTTCTGCTCAGAGTATTATTAATATCACCTCCCCTGTCTGATATCTTGACTTTCTCTATACCACAAAATCTAAAAGGTAGAAATGTCATGTTTTAGGTCATTAAAATGTTCTGCGACTGGATAATAATCCCTGTCGTTTATCCTGATTTAACTTTTCTCTTCTTCTTCCCTTCATCCTGTTTCAACTGTTGCCAATGCAGCTGCAACAAGATTGCTCAGATGTACGAGTGCCTTTTGAATTTTGTAACATATTTATTGTAGCCTATAAAAAAACGGTCGGCTACAGTAGCCTACATAGGCATAGAAAGTAATAGGCGAATTAATGGACCAACAGATGCAAACGTCTCTTTGTCAGTTTCATTGTGGACTTTTAACCATAAACACTTGGTATGGTTTACCCAGCCCAGCCTGCAGCCATAAACACTTGATATGGTTTACCCAGCCCAGCCTGCAGCCATAAACACTTGGTATGGTTTACCCAGCCCAGCCTGCAGCCATAAACACTTGGTATGGTTTACCCAGCCCAGCCTGCAGCCATAAACACTTGATATGGTTTACCCAGCCCAGCCTGCAGCCATAAACACTTGATATGGTTTACCCAGCCCAGCCTGCAGCCATAAACACTTGGTATGGTTTACCCAGCCCAGCCCAGCCTGCAGCCATAAACACTTGGTATGGTTTACCCAGCCCAGCCTGCAGCCATAAACACTTGGTATGGTTTACCCAGCCCAGCCCAGCCTGCAGCCATAAACACTTGGTATGGTTTACCCAGCCCAGCCTGCAGCCATAAACACTTGATATGGTTTACCCAGCCCAGCCTGCAGCCATAAACACTTGATATGGTTTACCCAGCCCAGCCTGCAGCCATAAACACTTGATATGGTTTATCCAGCCCAGCCTGCAGCCATAAACACTTGGTATGGTTTACCCAGCCCAGCCTGCAGCCATAAACACTTGGTATGGTTTACCCAGCCCAGCCCAGCCTGCAGCCATAAACACTTGATATGGTTTACCCAGCCTGCAGCCATAAACACTTGATATGGTTTACCCAGCCCAGCCTGCAGCCATAAACACTTGGTATGGTTTACCCAGCCCAGCCTGCAGCCATAAACACTTGGTATGGTTTACCCAGCCCAGCCTGCAGCCATAAACACTTGGTATGGTTTACCCAGCCCAGCCTGCAGCCATAAACACTTGATATGGTTTACCCAGCCCAGCCTGCAGCCATAAACACTTGGTATGGTTTACCCAGCCCAGCCTGCAGCCATAAACACTTGGTATGGTTTACCCAGCCCAGCCCAGCCTGCAGCCATAAACACTTGGTATGGTTTACCCAGCCCAGCCTGCAGCCATAAACACTTGGTATGGTTTACCCAGCCCAGCCTGCAGCCATAAACACTTGGTATGGTTTACCCAGCCCAGCCTGCAGCCATAAACACTTGGTATGGTTTACCCAGCCCAGCCCAGCCTGCAGCCATAAACACTTGATATGGTTTACCCAGCCCAGCCCAGCCTGCAGCCATAAACACTTGGTATGGTTTACCCAGCCCAGCCTGCAGCCATAAACACTTGATATGGTTTACCCAGCCCAGCCCAGCCTGCAGCCATAAACACTTGGTATGGTTTACCCAGCCCAGCCTGCAGCTGGTTCACCAAAAGCACTTGACATTAGAATGCAGTTTAAACGAGCTCCGAACTAATGCATTCTAGAGCGCCTCAAGTCGTTTTCCTGTGCCATTATTTCAGTTCTAGCAAGTTAATATGTTTTATGGAAAAGGGTTTGGAAAATAGGTATCACCATAATGACAATGTATATAGCCCTACCTTTCAACTGGGTTAAAAGTTGTCACAACATACGTGCGAACGATGCTCTCCTTTCCAATGGTTCAGCTAAAAACAGCTTCCGCAGAAGCTTCATTCATTCAAATCACAATTTAATCAACAAACGTCTATTTTTTGTGACGACCTTGAGTTACCATTTGCTTTTTGAAGTATTTAAACCAAAACATATGGATTTTAATGAAAAGTATTTCAATAAACATGAAAAGGTGAATGTAATGAAGCACATTTCAAACAGGCTACATAATAAACAGCATATTAACACTCTGAATAGGTCAGCAGACAGACAGGGAGGCTACATAATAAACAGCATATTAACACTCTGAATAGGTCAGGAGTGCCATCACAGTGCCATCCGTTTTGTCACCAAAGCCCCATATACTACCCACCACTGCGACCTGTACGCTCTCGTTGGCTGGCCCTCGCTACAAATTCGTCGCCAGACCCACTGGCTCCAGGTCATCTACAAGTCTCTGCTAGGTAAAGTCCCCCCTTATCTCAGCTCACTGGTCACCATAGCAGCACCCACCCGTAGTTACGCGCTCCAGCAGGTATATCTCACTGGTCATCCCCAAAGCCAATTCCTCCTTTGGCCGCCTTTCCTTCCAGTTCTCTGCTGCCAGTGACTGGAACGAACTGCAAAAATCACTGAAGCTGGAGACTCATATCTCCCTCACTAGCTTTAAGCACCAGCTGTCAGAGCAGCTCACAGATCACTGCACCTGTACACAGCCCATCTGTAAACAGCCCACCCAACTACCTCATCCCCATACTGTATTTATTTATTTTTTTGCTCCTTTGCACCCCAGTATCTCTACTTGCACATTCATCATCTGCATATCAATCACTCCAGTGTTTAATTGCTAAATTGTAATTATTTCGCCACTGTGGCCTATTTATTTCCTTACCTCCCTAATCTAACTTCATTTGCACACACTGTATATAGATTTTTCTATTGTGTTATTGACTGTATGTTTGTTTATTCCATGTGTAACTATGTGTTGTTTGTGTCGCACTGCTTTGCTTTATCTTGGCCAGGTCGCAGTTGTAAATGAGAACTTGTTCTCAACTAGCCTACCTGGTTAAATAAAGGTGAAATAAATAAATACATTTAGTTGTGGACAATACATCACTGCACTCTCTCTCTTGCTCTTGGTCCTCCTCATCTTTTGTAAGTCACCTTGATTTATCACCTGTGTGTTTTATCAGTTTCTTTATGAAAATATTTAGTGAACTCCATGACAGTAACTAAAGCAAGGGGCTATAGCAGCACACAAGGTAGACTACAGATGCATGCCCTAAGCTCGTGAAGTGAGCGCTACTGGAGCCAAATGGGAGTGGCAGACGCTCCAGTCTTCGGTAATCTCAGGCTATCCCGCTCCTTGCTCCACTCTGCTCACATATTCACACACACACACACACACACACACACACACACACACACACACACACACACACACACACACACACACACACACACACACACACACACACACACACACACACACATACACACACTCCTCCGCCCCTCCCCCCCACGCACTCTCTCTCAATTCAAAGGGCTTTAATGGCATGGGAAACATATATTAACATTGTCAAAGCAAGTGAAATAGATAATAAACAAAAGTGAAATAAACAAAAAATGAACAGTAAACACACAAAGGTTTCAGAGGAATAGAGACATTTCAAATGTCATATTATGTCAAAATGTTAATATGACATTTGAAATGTCTCTATCAGGACGTGGCAGAGGGTATTTGTTTTATGTGGGTCGGGGTGGTGTTTTGGGAAAATAGGGCGTTTGATTTAGTAATTCCGGGTTTTTGGTTTATGATCTATGTTTATGTAATTCTATGTCTAGTCTAGGTAGTCTGTTTCTATGTTTGGTTAATTGGGGTTGGGACTCTCAGTTGAAGGCAGGTGTTGTCTATCTGCCTTTGATTGAGAGTCCCATATATGAGGGTGTGTTTGTTATTTGTGGGTGATTATTCTGTGTTTAGCCTTGTGCCTTACCAGACTGTTTGTTGTTGATCGTTCGTTCTTTGTTATTTTGGTGTTCATTTTGTATTTATTAAAAGAGCAAGATGAGCATACACATACCTGCTGCGTTTTGGTCCTCCATTTCCAACGACAACCGTGACACTCAGTCACTCACTTCACTCACTTCACTCACCCACTCACTCACTCACTCTCTCACTCTCTCACTCACTCACTCTCTCACTCACTCACTCACTCACTGCCTGATAGTCAGAAGCAGCAGGTCACAGTGAAATATACACTGAACAACAATATAAATGCAACATGTAAAATGTTGGTCTCATGTTTCATGAGCTGAAATAAAAGATCCCAGAAATGTTCCATTCGGACAAAAAGCAAATTTCTCTCAAATTCTGTGCACAAATGTGTTTACATCCTGTTAGTGAGCGTTTCTCCTTTGCCAAGATAATCCATCCGCCTGACAGGTGTGGCATATCAAGAAGCTGATTAAACAGCATGATCATTACATAGGTGCACCTTGTGCTGGGGGACAATAAAATACCACTAAATTGTGCCGTTTTGTCACACAACACAATGCCACAGATGTCTCAAGTTTTGAGGGAGCGGACAATTGACATGCTGACTGCAGGAATGTCCACCTGAGCTGTTGCCTTTTAATTGAATGTTAATTTCTCTACCATAAGCCGCCTCCAACGTTGTTTTAGAGAATTTGGCAGTACGTCCAACTGGCCTCACAAATGCAGACCATGTGTAACTACGCCACATAAAATTCTTCACCTGTGGGACCGTCTGAGACAGCTGATGAAACTGAGGTGTATTTCTGTCTGTAATAAAGCCTTTTTGTGGGGAAAACTCATTCTGATTGGCTGGGCCCGGCTCCCAAGTGGGTGGGCCTATGCCCACCCCATGGCGGCACCCCGAGTCATGTGAAATTCCATACATTAGGGCCTAATGAATTGACTTATTTCTTCATATAAGCTGTAACTCAGTAAAATCGTTGAAATTGTTGCGTTTATATTTTTGTTAGGTATATATTTTTAAGAAATTGCCATTGCGGCCGCGGTGCAATGGCACTCCGACATCGTTTTCAAAATTAGCCAGAAAACAGTGAACATGGCAACCCGGCGTACACGTCTACGTGAATACCGAAGATACGGAAGAAATAGTCGAGTTCTTGTACGCAAGAAGCGCATCTCCTCCTGTAGCGTGACAAAACAACGCAGTTCACGGAGTGCCTTTCTGAAATTATCGCACAAATTATATCTTGATGTGTAAAATAGTAGCACAAACAGACATACTATTTTATACTTATAGTATTTTTTGCTCTCTTTCCAATCATTGCTTTCATACCCGGAACAGAAAGAGTTTTGACAGATTTTTATTTATTTATCGTCAGGCAGTAGAAGAGGCGTCTCTTTTGGGGGTATTTCTGGAAGAAACAGGAAGAGAAAAAGGTTAACAGTTTTTTTTGTTGATTCTCGACAAAAATTCTCTTTATTAATGGTTATTTGTTAGTTATTTTTCGAAGTTAGAGAATGCTAGTAACGACACAGACAGCGCAGTGTAATTAGATATCTCTCTTGAATGTTTAGCTACCTAGCTAACGTTAGCTCAATGGCATCACGCATCACACACACACACACACACACACACACACAGTCGTTTATATTGTAGCTAGTTGCAAGGAGAATATTTAGTAAAAGGAGAGTCCAAAAATAATTACAAATATCGAAGTATTTATTGCTTGCTCTGTCTTGCACTACATAATAAGGGTAATTTCATAGCTAGCCACCGCATGGCTAAAAATGCAATATAAAGGATTCACAATGTCACCAGTTGTGGTCTAAGTGAAGCTTTAACCTTTAACCTCTGACCCCTGTATAGATGACGGTTCATAACCTGTACATCTTTGATCGTAACGGAAGCTGTTTGCACTATGGGGAGTGGAACCGCAAGAAACAGGCCGGCATCTCCAAGGAGGAGGTGAGACAGCAGGCATAATGTGACATACATGCTTCATAACGCTTAATTCATGCGTCATAGTTTTTCAGTTTCATACATGCTTCATATTATTTCATACAGACTTCATAGTGTTTCGTATAGACTACATAGTTTTTCATACAGTGTTTATAAAGAGTCTTCATAACCATCCATACAGACTTGTTTCATACAGGCTTTATTGTAACAGAAGTGATACAATTGTCTAGACTGGTTTCTCTCTCCCTCACGTCTCTCTCCCCCTTCTCTCTCCCTTCTCTCGCTCCCCTTTCTCTCTCTCCCTTCTCTCTGTCTCTCTCTCTCTCTCTCTCGCTCTCTCTCCCTTCTCTCTGTCTCTCTCTCTCTCTCCCTTCTCTGTCTCTGTCTCTCTCTCTCTCTGTCTCTCTCTCTCTCTCCCTTCTCTGTCTCTGTCTCTCTCTCTCTCTCCCTTCTCTGTCTCTGTCTCTCGCTCTCTCTCCCTTCTCTCTGTCTCTCTCTCTCTCTCCCTTCTCTCTGTCTCTCTCTCTCTCTCCCTTCTCTGTCTCTCTCTCTCTCTCTCGCTCTCTCTCCCTTCTCTCTCTCTCTCTCTCTCTCTCTCTCCCTTCTCTGTCTCTCTCTCTCTCCCCCTTCTCTCTCTCTCTCCCTTCTCTCTCTCAGGAGTTTAAGCTGATGTATGGGATGCTGTTCTCCATTAGATCCTTCTGCAGCAAGATGTCTCCCCTGGATATGTATCCTTGAGAGTGGGTGGTGTGGGTGGTATGGTATGGGTGGTATGGGTAGGTAGGTGGTGTGGTGTGTGGGGGGTATGGGTGGTGTGGGGGGTATGGGTGGGTAGGTGGTGTGGGGGTATGGGTGGTGTGGGGGGTATGGGTGGTATGGGGGTGTGGGTGGTGTGGGTAGGTAGGTGGTATGGGTTGTATGGGTGGTATGGGTGGGTAGGTGGTGTGGGTGGTATGGGTGGTGTGGGTAGGTGGTATGGGTGGGTAGGTGGTGTGGGGAGTATGGGTGGTATGGGTAGGTAGGTGGTGTGGGTAGGTGGTATGGGTGGTGTGGGTGGTATGGGTAGGTAGGTAGGTGGTATGGGTGGGTAGGTGGTGTGGGTGGTATGGGTGGGTAGGTAGGTGGGTGGTGTGTGTTAACATTAGTCTTGAATGGTCATCCTCTTAAATCATGTATTCAACTATTGGAAGTCTGAAGATTTTCTCTGAGTCGTCGTACGACGGTTTAGTAGCCTGTGCAGCTTCCTTCACGCTGTCGTTTACCCTTAACCCCTCCACAGGAAGGATGGTTTCCTGACCTTTCAGACCAGCAAGTATAAACTCCACTACTACGAGACAGCTACTGGCATCAAGATCATAATGAACACAGACCTGGGAGTTCCCAACGCTAGAGATATACTGCACCAGATATACAGCACGGTAAGAGATATACTGCACCAGATATACAGCACGGTGAGAGATATACTGCACCAGATATACAGCACGGTAAGAGATATACTGCACCAGATATACAGCACGGCTAGAGATATACTGCACCAGATATACAGCACGGTGAGAGATATACTGCACCAGATATACAGCACGGCTAGAGATATACTGCACCAGATATACAGCACGGTGAGAGATATACTGCACCAGATATACAGCACGGTAAGAGATATACTGCACCAGATATACTGCACCAGATATACAGCACGGTAAGAGATATACTGCACCAGATATACAGCACGGCTAGAGATATACTGCACCAGATATACAGCACGGTAAGAGATATACTGCACCAGATATACAGCACGGTAAGAGATATACTGCACCAGATATACAGCACGGTAAGAGATGTACTGCACCAGATATACAGCACGGTAAGAGATGTACTGCACCAGATATACAGCATGGTAAGAGATGTACTGCACCAGATATACAGCACGGTAAGAGATATACTGCACCAGATATACAGCACGGTAAGAGATATACTGCACCAGATATACAGCACGGTGAGAGATATACTGCACCAGATATACAGCACGGCTAGAGATATACTGCACCAGATATACAGCACGGTGAGAGATATACTGCACCAGATATACAGCACGGCTAGAGATATACTGCACCAGATATACAGCACGGCTAGAGATATACTGCACCAGATATACAGCACGCTAAGAGATATACTGCACCAGATATACAGCACGGCTAGAGATATACTGCACCAGATATACAGCACGGCTAGAGATATACTGCACCAGATATACAGCACGGCTAGAGATATACTGCACCAGATATACAGCACGGTAAGAGATATACTGCACCAGATATACAGCACGGTGAGAGATATACTGCACCAGATATACAGCACGGTGAGAGATATACTGCACCAGATATACAGCACGGTAAGAGATATACTGCACCAGATATACAGCACGGCTAGAGATATACTGCACCAGATATACTGCACCAGATATACAGCACGGTGAGAGATATACAGCACCAGATATACAGCACCAGATATACAGCACCAGATATACTGCACCAGATATACAGCACGGTGAGAGATATACTGCACCAGATATACAGCACGGTGAGAGATATACTGCACCAGATATACAGCACGGTAAGCATGGGGGGGTAAGAGATATACAGCACGGTAAGAGATATACTGCACCAGATATACAGCACGGCTAGAGATATACTGCACCAGATATACAGCACGGCTAGAGATATACTGCACCAGATATACAGCACGGCTAGAGATATACTGCACCAGATATACAGCACGGCTAGAGATATACTGCACCAGATATACAGCACGGCTAGAGATATACTGCACCAGATATACAGCACGGTGAGAGATATACTGCACCAGATATACAGCACGGTAAGAGATATACTGCACCAGATATACTGCACCAGATATACAGCACGGTAAGCATGGGGGGGTAAGAGATATACTGCACCAGATATACAGCACGGTAAGTAACCCAGTATCTCTCTCCTCTCTCTTCCACTCTCACTGTATGTAGAGTACATAGTGAAGAATCCTCTGTGTGTTATAACCTCTGTCTCTCTATTCCAGCTGTATGTAGTATTATAACCTCTGTCTCTCTATTCCAGCTGTATGTAGTATTATAACCTCTGTCTCTCTATTCCAGCTGTATGTAGTATTATAACCCCTGTCTCTCTATTCCAGCTGTATGTAGTATTATAGCCTCTGTCTCTCTATTCCAGCTGTATGTAGTATTATAACCTCTTTATTTCTCTATTCCAGCTGCATGTAGTATTATAGCCTCTGTCTCTCTATTCCAGCTGTATGTAGTATTATAACCTCTGTCTCTCTATTCCAGCTGTATGTAGTATTATAACCTCTGTCTCTCTATTCCAGCTGTATGTAGTATTATAACCTCTTTATTTCTCTATTCCAGCTGCATGTAGTATTATAGCCTCTGTCTCTCTATTCCAGCTGTATGTAGTATTATAACCTCTGTCTCTCTATTCCAGCTGTATGTAGTATTATAACCTCTGTCTCTCTATTCCAGCTGTATGTAGTATTATAACCTCTGTCTCTCTATTCCAGCTGTATGTAGTATTATAACCCCTGTCTCTCTATTCCAGCTGTATGTAGTATTATAGCCTCTGTCTCTCTATTCCAGCTGTATGTAGTATTATAACCTCTTTATTTCTCTATTCCAGCTGCATGTAGTATTATAGCCTCTGTCTCTCTATTCCAGCTGTATGTAGTATTATAACCTCTGTCTCTCTATTCCAGCTGTATGTAGTATTATAACCTCTGTCTCTCTATTCCAGCTGTATGTAGTATTATAACCTCTTTATTTCTCTATTCCAGCTGCATGTAGTATTATAGCCTCTGTCTCTCTATTCCAGCTGTATGTAGTATTATAACCTCTGTCTCTCTATTCCAGCTGTATGTAGTATTATAACCTCTGTCTCTCTATTCCAGCTGTATGTAGTATTATAACCTCTGTCTCTCTATTCCAGCTGTATGTAGTATTATAGCCTCTGTCTCTCTATTCCAGCTGTATGTAGTATTATAACCTCTGTCTCTCTATTCCAGCTGTATGTAGTATTATAACCTCTTTATTTCTCTATTCCAGCTGCATGTAGTATTATAGCCTCTGTCTCTCTATTCCAGCTGTATGTAGTATTATAACCTCTGTCTCTCTATTCCAGCTGTATGTAGTATTATAACCTCTGTCTCTCTATTCCAGCTGTATGTAGTATTATAACCTCTTTATTTCTCTATTCCAGCTGCATGTAGTATTATAGCCTCTGTCTCTCTATTCCAGCTGTATGTAGTATTATAACCTCTGTCTCTCTATTCCAGCTGTATGTAGTATTATAACCTCTGTCTCTCTATTCCAGCTGTATGTAGTATTATAACCTCTGTCTCTCTATTCCAGCTGTATGTAGTATTATAACCTCTGTCTCTCTATTCCAGCTGTATGTAGTATTATAGCCTCTGTCTCTCTATTCCAGCTGTATGTAGTATTATAACCTCTGTCTCTCTATTCCAGCTGTATGTAGTATTATAACCTCTTTATTTCTCTATTCCAGCTGCATGTAGTATTATAGCCTCTGTCTCTCTATTCCAGCTGTATGTAGTATTATAACCTCTGTCTCTCTATTCCAGCTGTATGTAGTATTATAACCTCTGTCTCTCTATTCCAGCTGTATGTAGTATTATAACCTCTTTATTTCTCTATTCCAGCTGCATGTAGTATTATAGCCTCTGTCTCTCTATTCCAGCTGTATGTAGTATTATAACCTCTGTCTCTCTATTCCAGCTGTATGTAGTATTATAACCTCTGTCTCTCTATTCCAGCTGTATGTAGTATTATAACCTCTGTCTCTCTATTCCAGCTGTATGTAGTATTATAACCTCTGTCTCTCTATTCCAGCTGTATGTAGTATTATAGCCTCTGTCTCTCTATTCCAGCTGTATGTAGTATTATAACCTCTGTCTCTCTATTCCAGCTGTATGTAGTATTATAACCTCTTTATTTCTCTATTCCAGCTGCATGTAGTATTATAGCCTCTGTCTCTCTATTCCAGCTGTATGTAGTATTATAACCTCTGTCTCTCTATTCCAGCTGTATGTAGAGTACATAGTGAAGAATCCTCTGTGTGTTCTGGGGGAGCAGCTGTCCTCTGACATCTTCTCTACGAGACTGGACCTCTACATCAGAGCCCTGCCCTTCTTCAGCCCCCGCGCTGCATAACACACACACACACACACACACACACACACACACACACACACACCGCACGCAAACCAAACAGGCACGCACACACATTTTGGGGGGTGGGATTGTCTGGGGGAAGTGAGGGGGTTGTCTGGGGGAAGTGAGGGGGGGTTGTCTGGGGGAAGTGAGGGGTTGTCTGGGGGAAGTGAGGGGGTTGTCTGGGGGAAGTGAGGGGGGTTGTCTGGGGGAAGTGAGGGGGGTTGTCTGGGGGAAGTGAGGGGGGTTGTCTGGGGGAAGTGAGGGGGGTTGTCTGGGGGAAGTGAGGGGGGTTGTCTGGGGGAAGTGAGGGGGGTTGTCTGGGGGAAGTGAGGGGGGGTTGTCTGGGGGAAGTGAGGGGGGTTGTCTGGGGGAAGTGAGGGGGTTGTCTGGGGGAAGTGAGGGGGGGTTGTCTGGGGGAAGTGAGGGGGGTTGTCATGTATTTATTAGTTAGTAACATGTCTGAATGTTGGGTCCATGTCTTTAATAGAACCATTACAGTAGACCTGAACAACATTATTCCATGTTTCTGTTTCTGTTCTGTGAGAGGAGCACACACACACACACACACACACACACACACTGAACACACACACACTGAACACACACACACACACACTGAACACACACACACTGAACACACACACACACACACTGAACACACACACACACACACTGAACACACACACACACACACTGAACACACACACACTGAACACACACACACACACACACACACACACACACACACACACACACACACACACACACACACTGAACACACTCACACACACACACACGCACGCACGCACGCACGCACACACACTGAACACACTCACACTAACACACACACACACGCGCGCGCACACACACACACACACACACACTGAACACACACACACACACTGAACACACTAACACACACACACGCACGCACGCACACACACACACTGAACACACTCACACTAACACGCACACACACACACACACACACACACTGAACACACACACACACTGAACACACACTGAACACACACTGAACACACACACACGAACAAATACACACACTGTGAACTTTGTATTATTTACAACCTTTTGATTACTCAGGTCTTAATCAGGTCATTGATTGGCTGATTTAAGGGTGATAACACCAATACTGTTGACCTCTGACCTCGGGGGTTCTGGGTAACAGGACGTGTTACCGTGGTGATCAGGGGGCGTATTATGGGATATCGCTGGCGTTTATGACGAGGGAGGACGATTTATTTATTCATAAGCATGGCCTTATTTACAACGAGAGAAACATTTGAGGTGACAGTGACACATTCAATACCGCCTTTCACAGTCTGACCTGCATCTAGGGTGTCATCATTTAGTCCAACAGTTCCAAACGAGAGTTTTCTATTGGACAAATTCAGGTATATTTATCCCCGTTTTGTTCCGTTTGCTTCCGTTTAAGAAACTTAACAGAATCGTCGAAACGAATACACCCCTGATTACGCGTAAACACAGTTCACTTTCATAGCAGCCACGTTGTATTCCTTCTCGCGTCTATACCGTCTCCTCTCACCTTTTTCCCCTTGTGGACTTCAATGCACAACACATCAGCTATATGTGACCAGGAGTAAAAAACGTTTCCAAGCCAAACCATATCATAACCACTACACACAGCCTGCATCGTTGTCCCCATATTAGCTAAAGTAACGTCATAGTCAAAATAGCTAATAGAACTAAAGCGTTAGTAAACCCTGTTGGCAATAAATTAATAAAACCAAAAGCTTACCTTGACTTGGAAGGGTTCCAGTGTTGTGTTGGATAGTCATAGCTAGCTAGCTAACATCCCTCTGAGTAGGCTAAGCTAGCTAGCTAGCTGCATGTGCTAGCTAAGTTAATGAAAGTGAAAAATAAATGACTCTTGCTAATCCTTTTTTGAAGAAATTATTTTGTTCAAAACTGTTAATTAAACTATTGTCTCTCTCTTTGAGTCAACTACTCACCACATTTTATGCACTGCAGTGTTAGCTATCTGTAGTTTATGCTTTCAGTACTAGATTCATTCTCTGATCCTTTGATTGGGTGGACAACATGTCAGTTCATGTTGCAAGAGCTCTGACAGGTTGGAGGACGTCCTCCGGATGTTGTCATAATTACTGTGTAAGTCTATGGAAGGTGGGGTGAGAACCATGAGCCTCCTAGGTTTTGTATTGAAGTCCATGTGCCAAGAGGAGGACGGAAGCTAGCTGTCCTCAGGCTACACCTCGGTGCTACCCTACAGAGTGCTGTTGACTGTAGACCTGTTGGCTGTAGACCTTCATTGCAAAATGGTGTGTTTTAATCAATTATTTGTTGGCGTGAATATATTTAGTATAGTTTTATCTAAAAAGGATAACTTTAATGTTTTACAATTTTTATTTTTATGAAATTCACTGAGGATGGTCCTCCCCTTCCTCCTCTGAGGAGCCTCCACTGACGTGTCGAGTGCCTTCAGAAAGTATTCAGACCCCTTGACTTATTCCACATTTTGTTACGTTACAGACTTATTCTAAAATTGATTAAATTACATGTTTTCCTAATCAATCTACACACAATACCCCAGAATGACAAAGCAAAAAGAGGATTTTAGATTAATTGACATAAAAATTCAGACTCTTTGAGCTCAGGTGCATCTTGTGGAAGAAATTGTCCATAGATCTCTGAGACAGGATTGTGTCGAGGCACAGATCTGGGGAAGGGTACCAAAAAAACGGTTGCAGCATTGAAGGTCTCCAAGAACACAGTGGCCTCCATTATTCTTCAATGGATTAAGATTGGAACCACCAAAACTCTTCCTAGAGCTGGCCGCCCGGCCAAACTGAGCAATTGGGGGAGAAGGGCTGACCAAGAACCCGATGGTCAGTCTGACAGATCTCCAGAGTTCCTCTGTGGAGATGGGAGAACCTTCCAGAAGGACAACCATCTCTGCAGCACTCCACCAGTCAGACCTTTATGGTAGAGTGGCCAGACGGAAGCCACTCCTCAGTAAAAGACACATGACAGCCCACTTGGAGTTTACCAAAAGGCACCTAAAGGACTCTCAGACCATGAGAAACAAGATTCTCTGGTCTGATGAAACAAAGATTGAACACTTTGGCCTAAATGCCAAGCGTCACGTCTGGAGGAAACCTGGCACCATCCCTACGGTGAAGCATGGTGGCGGCAGCATCATGCAGTGGGGATGTTTTTCAGCGGCAGGGACTATAAGACTAGTCAGTATCGATGGAAAGATGAACGGAGCAAAGTACAGAGAGATCCTTGATGAAAACCTGCTCCAGAGCACTCAGGACCTCAGACTGGTGCGAAGGTTCCCCTTCCAACAGGACAACGACCCTAAGCACTGCCGTGAAAATTCAGTACTGAGAGAGACTTGCTCATTTCTTCAAACAATCATCTTTATTTAATATTGATTAATTATTGCAATAATCAAACCGTCAACCCGACAATCTCGACTGTTAGGCTGAGAACCCAACTGAAAATGAAAAAACATGTTTTATAGACCCTAAAAAATGCTTAGTCAGTAATTTCCAACTTTCCCATAAGCCACCTTGGTTATCTACACCCGGCTTAGTTTCCCAGATGCCAGGAAGACGAGACAAACTCCTCCAGGCTCTCTCTATCTGGGTCACACACAACACATCTGGTCTATGGAATGCCGTCTGTAGGTAATTACCACCAAGCCATCGTCAGCTCAAACTATCTCTAGCAAAACCCATTTTTCCTTGACCCTACGCCCAGACTAACTGCAGGAAGCTAGAGTGGAAACCTCTTTACAGAAACACAGAATTAAATAGAACACAAATGTCCTATTTCTTAAGTATTAATTGCTAACTATTAATATCAAACAAACCAGGTAAATATGTAATTTTTCTATCACAGCACTCAGCCAAGACAAGGAGTGGGTTTCGGGACAAGTCTCTGAATGTCCTTGAGTGTCCCAGCCAGAGTCCGGACTTGAACCCGATCGAACATCACTGGAGAGACCTGAAAATAGCTGTGCAGCGACGCTCCCCATCCAACTTGACAGAGCTTGAGAGGATCTGCAGAGAAGAATGGGAGAAACTCCCCAAATACAGGTGTTGCCAAGCTTGTAGCATCATACCCAAGAAGACTAGAAGCTGTAATCGCTGCCAAAGGTGCTTCAACAAAGTACTGAGTAAAAGGTCTGAATACTTATATCAATGTGATATTGCAGTTTTTAATATTTAATACAATAGCAAAAAATTCTAAAAAGCAGTTTTTGCTTTGTCATTATGGTGTATCGTGTGTAGATTGATGAGGGGGGAAAAAAAACAATTTAATCAATTTTAGAATAAGGTTGTAATTTAACAACATTTGGACAAAGTCAATGGGTCTGAATACTTTCCGGATGCCCCGTATGTATATCCCGATCCAAGGTTTTACAACAGCCTGCTCATTCAAGGTCTTTATTTATTTTTTACTATTTTCTACATTGTGGAGGCCGGGTCATCTGATGCAGCACTTCATCACTCTCCTTCTTGGTCAAATAGCACTTTTCCATTTCCTCATCAATCCACAGGGGTTTTAACAGATTTTACAGTCATTTTTACTTTATGGGTGCGTGTTTATTAGTAACTGGAATAAGTAATTTCATAAATGTGTCCAGTGCAGTGTCTGGTTGCTCCTCATTACACACCTCAGATAAACAAATATTATTTACATCATCAACATAGGAATCACTACAAAGCTTATTGTATGACCTCTTACACACTACTGTATATGTGGCCCAGGCTAGATCAAATCAAAGTGTGTTTGTCACATGCGCCGAATACAACAAGGGTAGACTTTACCATGAAATGCTCACTTACAAGCCCTTAACCAACAATGCAGTTCAAGAAATAGTTAAGAAAATATTTACAAAATAAACTAAAGTAAAAAAATAAAAGTAACAAAATAACAATACCGAGGCTATATACAGGGGGTACCGGTCCAGTCCTCTGACACCACCTAGTATATACAGGGGGTACCGGTCCAGTCCTCTGACACCACCTAGTATATACAGGGGGTACCGGTCCAGTCCTCTGACACCACCTAGTATATACAGGGGGTACCGGTCCAGTCCTCTGACACCACCTAGTATATACAGGGGGTACCGGTCCAGTCCTCTGACACCACCTAGTATATACAGGGGGTACCGGTCCAGTCCTCTGACACCACCTAGTATATACAGGGGGTACCGGTCCAGTCCTCTGACACCACCTAGTATATACAGGGGGTACCGGTCCAGTCCTCTGACACCACCTAGTATATAAAGGGGGTACCGGTCCAGTCCTCTGACACCACCTAGTATATACAGGGGGTACCGGTCCAGTCCTCTGACACCACCTAGTATATACAGGGGGTACCGGTCCAGTCCTCTGACACCACCTAGTATATACAGGGGGTACCGGTCCAGTCCTCTGACACCACCCAGTATATACAGGGGGTACCGGTCCAGTCCTCTGACACCACCCAGTATATACAGGGGGTACCGGTCCAGTCCTCTGACACCACCTAGTATATACAGGGGGTACCGGTCCAGTCCTCTGACACCACCTAGTATATACAGGGGGTACCGGTCCAGTCCTCTGACACCACCTAGTATATACAGGGGGTACCGGTCCAGTCCTCTGACACCACCTAGTATATACAGGGGGTACCGGTCCAGTCCTCTGACACCACCCAGTATATACAGGGGGTACCGGTCCAGTCCTCTGACACCACCCAGTATATACAGGGGTACCGGTCCAGTCCTCTGACACCACCTAGTATATACAGGGGGTACCGGTCCAGTCCTCTGACACCACCTAGTATATACAGGGGTACCGGTCCAGTCCTCTGACACCACCTAGTATATACAGGGGGTACCGGTCCAGTCCTCTGACACCACCTAGTATATACAGGGGGTACCGGTCCAGTCCTCTGACACCACCTAGTATATACAGGGGGTACCGGTCCAGTCCTCTGACACCACCTAGTATATACAGGGGGTACCGGTCCAGTCCTCTGACACCACCTAGTATATACAGGGGGTACCGGTCCAGTCCTCTGACACCACCCAGTATATACAGGGGGTACCGGTCCAGTCCTCTGACACCACCCAGTATATACAGGGGGTACCGGTCCAGTCCTCTGACACCACCTAGTATATACAGGGGGTACCGGTCCAGTCCTCTGACACCACCTAGTATATACAGGGGGTACCGGTCCAGTCCTCTGACACCACCTAGTATATACAGGGGGTACCGGTCCAGTCCTCTGACACCACCTAGTATATACAGGGGGGTACCGGTCCAGTCCTCTGACACCACCTAGTATATACAGGGGGTACCGGTCCAGTCCTCTGACACCACCTAGTATATACAGGGGGTACCGGTCCAGTCCTCTGACACCACCTAGTATATACAGGGGGTACCGGTGCAGTCCTCTGACACCACCTAGTATATACAGGGGGTACCGGTCCAGTCCTCTGACACCACCTAGTATATACAGGGGGTACCGGTCCAGTCCTCTGACACCACCTAGTATATACAGGGGGTACCGGTCCAGTCCTCTGACACCACCTAGTTTAAATACAGGGGGTACCGGTCCAGTCCTCTGACACCACCTAGTTTAAATACAGGGGGTACCGGTCCAGTCCTCTGACACCACCTAGTATATACAGGGGGTACCGGTCCAGTCCTCTGACACCACCTAGTATATACAGGGGGTACCGGTCCAGTCCTCTGACACCACCTAGTATATACAGGGGGTACCGGTCCAGTCCTCTGACACCACCTAGTTTAAATACAGGGGGTACCGGTCCAGTCCTCTGACACCACCTAGTATATACAGGGGGTACCGGTCCAGTCCTCTGACACCACCTAGTATATACAGGGGGTACCGGTCCAGTCCTCTGACACCACCTAGTATATACAGGGGGTACCGGTCCAGTCCTCTGACACCACCTAGTTTAAATACAGGGGGTACCGGTCCAGTCCTCTGACACCACCTAGTATATACAGGGGGTACCGGTCCAGTCCTCTGACACCACCTAGTTTAAATACAGGGGGTACCGGTCCAGTCCTCTGACACCACCTAGTATATACAGGGGGTACCGGTCCAGTCCTCTGACACCACCTAGTATATACAGGGGGTACCGGTCCAGTCCTCTGACACCACCTAGTATATACAGGGGGTACCGGTCCAGTCCTCTGACACCACCTAGTATATACAGGGGGTACCGGTCCAGTCCTCTGACACCACCTAGTATATACAGGGGGTACCGGTCCAGTCCTCTGACACCACCTAGTATATACAGGGGGTACCGGTCCAGTCCTCTGACACCACCTAGTATATACAGGGGGTACCGGTCCAGTCCTCTGACACCACCTAGTATATACAGGGGGTACCGATCCAGTCTTCTGACACCACCTAGTATATACAGGGGGTACCGGTCCAGTCCTCTGACACCACCTAGTATATACAGGGGGTACCGGTCCAGTCCTCTGACACCACCTAGTATATACAGGGGGTACCGGTCCAGTCCTCTGACACCACCTAGTATATACAGGGGGTACCGGTCCAGTCCTCTGACACCACCTAGTATATACAGGGGGTACCGGTGCAGTCCTCTGACACCACCTAGTATATACAGGGGGTACCGGTCCAGTCCTCTGACACCACCTAGTATATACAGGGGGTACCGGTGCAGTCCTCTGACACCACCTAGTATATACAGGGGGTACCGGTCCAGTCCTCTGACACCACCTAGTATATACAGGGGGTACCGGTCCAGTCCTCTGACACCACCTAGTATATACAGGGGGTACCGGTCCAGTCCTCTGACACCACCTAGTATATACAGGGGGTACCGGTCCAGTCCTCTGACACCACCTAGTATATACAGGGGGTACCGGTCCAGTCCTCTGACACCACCTAGTATATACAGGGGGTACCGGTGCAGTCCTCTGACACCACCTAGTATATACAGGGGGTACCGGTCCAGTCCTCTGACACCACCTAGTATATACAGGGGGTACCGGTCCAGTCCTCTGACACCACCCAGTATATACAGGGGGTACCGGTCCAGTCCTCTGACACCACCTAGTATATACAGGGGGTACCGGTCCAGTCCTCTGACACCACCTAGTATATACAGGGGGTACCGGTGCAGTCCTCTGACACCACCTAGTATATACAGGGGGTACCGGTCCAGTCCTCTGACACCACCTAGTATATACAGGGGGTACCGGTCCAGTCCTCTGACACCACCTAGTATATACAGGGGTACCGATCCAGTCCTCTGACACCACCTAGTATATACAGGGGGTACCGGTCCAGTCCTCTGACACCACCTAGTTTAAATACAGGGGGTACCGGTCCAGCCTCTGACACCACCTAGTATATACAGGGGGTACCGGTCCAGTCCTCTGACACCACCTAGTATATACAGGGGGTACCGGTCCAGTCCTCTGACACCACCTATTATATACAGGGGGTACCGGTCCAGTCCTCTGACACCACCTAGTATATACAGGGGGTACCGGTCCAGTCCTCTGACGCCACCTAGTATATACAGGGGGTACCGGTCCAGTCCTCTGACACCACCTAGTTTAAATACAGGGGGTACCGGTCCAGTCCTCTGACACCACCTAGTATATACAGGGGGTACCGGTCCAGTCCTCTGACACCACCTAGTATATACAGGGGGTACCGGTCCAGTCCTCTGACACCACCTAGTATATACAGGGGGTACCGGTGCAGTCCTCTGACACCACCTAGTATATACAGGGGGTACCGGTCCAGTCCTCTGACACCACCTAGTATATACAGGGGGTACCGGTCCAGTCCTCTGACACCACCTAGTATATACAGGGGGTACCGGTCCAGTCCTCTGACACCACCTAGTATATACAGGGGGTACCGGTCCAGTCCTCTGACACCACCTAGTATATACAGGGGGTACCGGTCCAGTCCTCTGACACCACCTAGTATATACAGGGGGTACCGGTCCAGTCCTCTGACACCACCTAGTATATACAGGGGGTACCGGTCCAGTCCTCTGACACCACCTAGTATATACAGGGGTACCGGTCCAGTCCTCTGACACCACCTAGTATATACAGGGGGTACCGGTCCAGTCCTCTGACACCACCTAGTATATACAGGGGGTACCGGTCCAGTCCTCTGACACCACCTAGTATATACAGGGGGTACCGGTCCAGTCCTCTGACACCACCTAGTATATACAGGGGGTACCGGTCCAGTCCTCTGACACCACCTAGTATATACAGGGGGTACCGGTCCAGTCCTCTGACACCACCCAGTATATACAGGGGGTACCGGTCCAGTCTTGACACCACCCAGTATATACAGGGGGTACCGGTCCAGTCCTCTGACACCACCCAGTATATACAGGGGGTACCGGTCCAGTCATCTGACACCACCCAGTATATACAGGGGGTACCGGTCCAGTCCTCTGACACCACCCAGTATATACAGGGGGTACCGGTCCAGTCCTGACACCACCCAGTATATACAGGGGGTACCGGTCCAGTCCTCTGACACCACCCAGTATATACAGGGGGTACCGGTCCAGTCCTGACACCACCCAGTATATACAGGGGTACCGGTCCAGTCCTCTGACACCACCCAGTATATACAGGGGGTACCGGTCCAGTCCTCTGACACCACCCAGTATATACAGGGGGTACCGGTCCAGTCCTCTGACACCACCCAGTATATACAGGGGTACCGGTCCAGTCCTCTGACACCACCCAGTATATACAGGGGGTACCGGTCCAGTCCTCTGACACCACCCAGTATATACAGGGGGTACCGGTCCAGTCCTCTGACACCACCCAGTATATACAGGGGGTACCGGTCCAGTCCTCTGACACCACCCAGTATATACAGGGGGTACCGGTCCAGTCCTGACACCACCCAGTATATACAGGGGGTACCGGTCCAGTCCTGACACCACCCAGTATATACAGGGGGTACCGGTCCAGTCCTCTGACACCACCCAGTATATACAGGGGGTATGTGAAAAAGTATGTGAACCCTTTGGAATTACCTGGATTTCTGCATAAATTGGTCATAACATTTGATCTGATCTTCATCTAAGTCACAACAACAGACAAAACACAGTCTGCTTAAACTAATAACACACTAATAAACGAATAAAACACAAACAATTATACATGTCTTTATTGAACACACCGTGTAAACATTCACAGTGCAGGGTGGGAAAAGTATGTGAAACCTTGGATTTAATAACTGATTGACCCTCCTTTGGCAGCGATAACCTCAACCAAACGTTTTCTGTTGTTGACGATCAGACCTGCACAACGGCCAGGAGGAATTTTGGACCATTCCTCTTTACAAAACTGTTTCAGATCAGCAATATTCTTGAGATGTCTGGTGTGAACCGCTCTCTTGAGGTCATACCACAGCATCTCAAATCAGGTTGAGGTCAGGACTCTGACTGGGCCACTCGAGAAGGCGTATTTTCTTCTGTTGAAGCCATTCTGTTGTTGTCTTGTTGCATCACCCAACTTCTGTTGAGCTTCAATTGGCAGACAGGTAGCCTTACACCCCCCCCCCCAGAACCGCTAGTTTGTGCACCAACCAATTGATCCAATTCTTAACGTATTTCCTTGGCATTCAGAGATAAACCCCTTTTATAGGTGTGCTGCTTCGAAGACCAACGCGACACATTCCAGTCTGATATCTTCTTGAGGCGCAGACTACGCTCCTTCTGTTTCACGGATACACAGAAAACCACAACAAGCCCACTTCCCGTTACTCTCACCGACGCCACCTCATCCAACGCACACACGATTTCTTATAGACAATTCAAACGGATCTCCCAGGTAACAACATCGATTCAAAACCCTCACTCCGACCCCCCAAAAAAATAAACCGAATTTATTTTGGATTTACTAGGATTCCACTACTACTTATATTCACCACCGTAAAACCAATCCTTCTCACCCTCATCTCCACTTGATACGCCATCTGTTTTCAAACAGAAGACCAGCTTCCCGTCTGACTTGCTAACTAACTCATTGGTGAAAGATGATCCTGAGTTTCCCTCTTTTGAGAAGTATGAGAATCAATCAATCAATCAATCAATAGATAGATAGATAGCTCTACGCAAATAACATACGTTCAAGTTTAACTCGGGAAGTTGCGAGTTTCCAATAGCACTTGAACGCGGCAGAACTTCAGAACCCGCCTCTTTCTAACAAGATGAACCAATCAAAGGCAGACTCCCCAAGTAATTTCTCTTGTCGGAGTGTTCGTTCCTGTTTTATGTTTTGTGCCGTGACAGCACCGAAGCCTTTTCTATCCACTGATTGGTTTGGCAGGATTTTATCAAAGATATTCTAATGATGCTGAGATACACAACTGTCCCCTGTGACTCTGTCTTATATTGTCCCATTTTATCATCCATTCTTGAAACAACTGGATGAAGAACAAAAAAAAAAAAACATTTGTTTTTGTCGAACAATTCTAATATATGTGAGTTATCTATTTATAAAATTGGAAGTTTATTTTCAACTACGAAGCTTTATTAAAAAAAATTAATTAATTAAATAAATAAATAAAAACCCAGCGTGCTCGTTCTCTGTCATCCTCCTCGCCTCTCCCCATTGGTCCATCTACTTCCTGTTCGTCCGTACGTGCGCGCCCCCGTGTGTCACCTTGCTCCATCGCTTAGAGGTAAAACACCGACCAGAATCAGGTCCTTTTTACCGAGGGGACTGTCGTCCGGTTTGAAAAGAGCCACAGAGAAAATGGCGGAAGTTTCCAAACCGAAGACTTCACCCAAGGCCGTTAAGTTCCTCTTCGGGGGACTGGCAGGGTAGGTACCCCGGGCTACAGGCCTCTCTCAGCGGTCACACTCACACAGCAGCCCCGCTGACAGCGGTGCTCGGTTACCGGACAGGGAGGGAGTTAGAAACCCCGAGAATAACATGTGTTTAGTAATTAATGAATGTATTATTAAGTGATTAAACTCGTGTGTGTTTACGGTGCATGTTGACAGGCCGGTCGATATCCCCGGATAATGGCGTCAACCTTCGCACACACGCGTTGACATTTGGGTCTGTACACACACACACACACACACACACACACACACACACACACAGAGACAGCTCGTTAGGCCCAGAGCCCTGTATGTCGCTGCCTCCGGTTCCGACCAGGCGCTGTGACCACCAACATCATCCCTAGCTGTGTATTACCCTCCATCCATGCTGTCTGTAGCTGCTGAGGTGTGGAAACAATGTTGCTTTTTATGTCTTTTGTTTTGGTGCTTTTTGTCCTGTGTTGCTCTGTCTGCGTACTACGTGTTACTTGTCCTGTGTTGCTCTGTCTGCGTACTACGTGTTACTTGTCCTGTGTTGCTCTGTCTGCGTACTACGTGTTACTTGTCCTGTGTTACTCTGTCTGCGTACTACGTGTTACTTGTCCTATGTTGCTCTGTCTGCGTACTACGTGTTACTTGTCCTGTGTTGCTCTGTCTGCGTACTACGTGTTACTTGTCCTGTGTTGCTCTGTCTGCGTACTACGTGTTACTTGTCCTATGTTGCTCTGTCTGCGTACTACGTGTTACTTGTCCTATGTTGCTCTGTCTGCGTACTACGTGTTACTTGTCCTGTGTTGTAGTTAAAAACAGTAACCTGCTCAGGGACTGCGGGTGGAAATTACCGGCCTGTCTAAAACTCGTGTGTGTTTGCGAGTTTGGCTTCATCCCTATAAAAATGAAGCCTACAGGGTGAGTTTATGTATCGGCCGGTTTCTGCAGAATAGTCCCAACATGAATAGGATGACTGTCTGTATGCACGTACTGTTCCAGTCTTATTAAATGTCGACACCTCTTGGACAAAGAAATTCCCTCTCAGCCCCTTAGCCTAAGAAATACAAATACCCTCCCAGATATAGGCCTGTTACCCCGGCCTGTTCTCTCGGCGATAGCCTCTGATCTATGAAAATGGTGTTTGAGGCAGAGATTTCACCAATTGCGCTATCAGTGTAGAGAGGGTCCTATTGGCTTTACCGCCAGGGGGGGAGGGTCCTATTGGCTTTACCGCCAGGGGGGGAGGGTCCTATTGGCTTTACCGCCAGGGGGGGAGGGTCCTATTGGCTTTACCGCCAGGGGGGGAGGGTCCTATTGGCTTTACCGCCAGGGGGGGAGGGTCCTATTCAGAATGTCTCTTCCCAGTATAGTGAGAGTACCAGTACTGTAGTGGTGTGGTGATACTGGGTTGGCTGTGTGTGGTACTGTTGGTGTATTTCCGTCTGTGCTGTGGGCATAACACTGTAGGCCCTTATGCCTCCTCCCCACGCATGCAGAGCTGATATCTGCTGTTCTGCTCTTAAATCGTGTTTGTTTGAAGTAGTGTCCTTTTTCTTGTTGTAATATCACAAACGGACTTGGCAGTTCTTGAAGACTACAGTGCATCATTGCCAAAGTTTTCAGACCCCAATGATTTCTTCACATTTTATTGTTTAACAAAGTGGATTAAATTGTCATTTTTTTTCCATCAACAATCTGCACAAAATGCTCTGTCAAAGTGGAATATTTTTTTTTTTAAAGATTGATAAAAAAAAAACAGCTAAAATATAGTTGTCTCGTAAGTATTCAGCTCCATGAGTCAATACATGTTAGAATCACCTTTGGCAGCGTTTACAGCTGTGAGTCTTCTTCGGTTAGTCTTTAAGAGCTTTTCACATCTGGATTGGACAAGACTGTATTTTACCCTTTATTTTTTATTCTTCAAACTCTGTCAAGATGTTGGGGATCATGGCTATACAGCCATTTTCAAATCTTGACAGATTTTCAAGCAGATTTAAGTCAAAACTGTAACTTGGCCTCTCAGGAATGTTCACTGTCTTCTTGGTGAGCAACTCCAGTGTAGATTTGGCCTTGTGTTTTAGGTTATTGTCCTGCTGAAAGGTGAATTCATCTCCCAATGTCTGGTGGAAAGCAGACTGAACCAGGTTTTCCTCTAGGATTCTGCCTGTGCTTAGCTCCATTCCACTTATTTTCATCCTGAAAAGCTCCCCAGTCCTTAACGATGACAAGCATACCCATAACATGATGCAGCCACCACCATGCTTGAGGCGGTTCCTCAGTAATATGTTGGAGGCAAATCCAACACAACAAAACTTTGCATTAAGGACAGAAAGTGTTCCTTTGTTTTTGTATATATATTTTTTTCAATATTACTTTAGTGCCTTGTTGCATATTTTGGAATATTTTTATTCTGTGTATTTTGTATTCTTTTCACTCTGTCCTTTAGGTTAGTATTGTGGAGTAACTACAATTGTCGTTGATCCACCCTCAGTTCTCTCATCACAGCCATTAAACTCTATAACTGTTTTAAAGTCACCATTGGCCTCATGGTGAAATCCCTGAGCGGTGGTTTTAATACATCCTGACCATGCTTAGAGAGAGATTCGATATCTGATTTTTGTTATTGTTACCCGTCTAAAGTTACCAATCAATGTCCTTCTTTACGAGGCTTCTGGCTCTTCGTCGTTTAATCTGTGCTTGAAGTTGAACACTTGACTGAGGGACCTTAGATGCTGTTTGGGGGACTGAGGAAGAGTTTGCCATCATGGCAACCCTTATTATTATTATTATTATTATGGGATTTGTTAAACCAAATGTCACTCGACTAACGTGCCTGAACCCAGGGGCTGAATAATTCTGCAGCTACTGTCTCTCTCCCACTTTAACAGATTGTTGACACACAAAAAGACTAATCAAACCAAATGCAATGTGAAGAAATCCAAGGGGTCTGAATAGTTTGGCGAGGCACAGTACATCATGCAGAATACGCACAATACCAGTCAAATCTAGATAAAACGTCTGTCTGTGCAGCACCAGCCAATAGTCTGGACACACCGACTCATTCAAGGGGTTTTCTTTATTTTCTACATTGTAGAATAATAGTGAAGACATCAAAACTATGAAATAACACATATGGAATCTCTCTCTGTGTCCCTCCCCCCTTTTCCAGGATGGGAGCCACAGTGTTCATACAGGCTTTATAACAACGGTCTGTCTGTCTTCTCTCCAGGATGGGAGCCACAGTGTTCATACAGGCTTTATAACTGTCTTCTCTCCAGGATGGGAGCGACAGTGTTCATACAGGCTTTATAACTGTTTTCTCTCCAGGATGGGAGCGACAGTGTTCATACAGGCTTTATAACTGTCTTCTCTCCAGGATGGGAGCCACAGTGTTCATACAGGCTTTATAACTGTCTTCTCTCCAGGATGGGAGCCACAGTGTTCATACAGGCTTTATAACTGTTTTCACTCCAGGATGGGAGCGACAGTGTTCATACAGGCTTTATAACTGTTTTCTCTCCAGGATGGGAGCCACAGTGTTCATACAGGCTTTATAACTGTCTTCTCTCCAGGATGGGAGCCACAGTGTTCGTCCAGCCTCTAGATCTAGTGAAGAACAGGATGCAGCTGAGTGGTCAGGGAGGAAAGGCCCGGGAATACAAGACCAGCTTCCATGCTCTGGCCTCTATACTGAAGAATGAAGGACTAGGAGGCATCTATACTGGGTTAGTACTACTCTGCTATTATATACACTATTACTGTACTAATACTACCATTGCTATGCTACTAATACTACTTAGTATACTGTTACTGTACTATTACTATGCTACTAATACCACTATACTAGTACTATGCTACTATACTACTATACTGGTACTATGCTACTAATACTACTATAGTGGTACTATGCTACTATACTACTATAGTGGTACTATGCTACTAATACTACTATAGTGGTACTATGCTACTATACTACTATACTAGTACTATGCTACTATACTACTATACTGGTACTATGCTACTAATACTACTATACTGGTACTATGCTACTAATACTACTATAGTGGTACTATGCTACTATACTACTATAGTGGTACTATGGTACTCTACTACTATACTGGTACTACGCTACTAATACTACTATACTAGTACTATGCTACTGATACTACTATACTAGTGCTATGCTACTAATACTACTATACTAGTACTATGCTACTAATACTACTATACTAGTACTATGCTACTGATACTACTATACTAGTGCTATGCTACTAATACTACTATACTGGTACTATGGTACTACTATACTGGTGCTATGCTACTAATACTACTATAGTGGTTCTATGCTACTAATACTACTATACTAGTACTATGCTACTAATACTACTATACTGGTACTACGCTACTAATACTACTATACTAGTACTATGCTACTGATACTACTATACTAGTGCTATGCTACTAATACTACTATACTAGTACTATGCTACTAATACTACTATACTGGTACTATGCTACTATACTACTATACTATTACTACGCTACTAATACTACTATACTAGTACTATGCTACTGATACTACTATACTAGTGCTATGCTACTAATACTACTATACTAGTACTATGCTACTAATACTACTATACTGGTACTATGCTACTAATACTACTATACTAGTGTTGCTATGCTACTAATACTACTATACCAGTGTTGCTATGCTACTAATACTACTATAGTGTTGCTATGCTACTAATACTACTATACCAGTGTTGCTATGCTACTAATACTACTATACTAGTGTTGCTATGCTACTAATACTACTATACTAGTACTATGCTACTGATACTACTATACTAGTGCTATGCTACTAATACTACTATACTAGTACTATGCTACTAATACTACTATACTGGTACTATGCTACTAATACTACTATACTAGTGTTGCTATGCTACTAATACTACTATACCAGTGTTGCTATGCTACTAATACTACTATAGTGGTGCTATGCTACTAATACTACTATACTAGTGTTGCTATGCTACTAATACTACTATAGTGTTGCTATGCTACTAATACTACTATACTAGTGTTGCTATGCTACTAATACTACTATAGTGGTGCTATGCTACTAATACTACTATACTACTAATACTACTATAGTGGTGCTATGCTACTAATACTACTATAGTGGTACTATGGTACTAATACTACTATGGTACTAATACTACTATACTGGTACTATGGTACTAATACTACTATAGCGGTACTATGGTACTAATACTACTATACTAGTACTATGCTACTATACTACTATAGTGGTGCTATGCTACTAATACTACTATAGTGGTACTATTCTACTAATACTACTATAGTGGTACTATTCTACTAATACTACTATGGTACTAATACTACTATACTGGTACTATGGTACTAATACTACTATAGTGGTACTATGGTACTAATACTACTATACTAGTACTATGCTACTATACTACTATAGTGGTGCTATGCTACTAATACTACTATACTGGTACTATGGTACTAATACTACTATACTGGTACTATGCTACTAATACTACTATACTGGTACTATGCTACTATACTACTATACTAGTACTATGCTACTATACTACTATACTAGTACTATGCTACTAATACTACTATACTGGTACTATGCTACTATACTAGTACTATGCTACTAATACTACTATAGTGGTACTATGCTACTAATACTACTATAGTGGTACTATGCTACTAATACGACTATAGTGGTACTATGCTACTAATACTACTATAGTGGTACTATGCTACTAATACTACTATAGTGGTACTATGGTACTAATACTACTATAGTGGTACTATGGTACTAATACTACTATAGCGGTACTATGGTACTAATACTACTATAGTGGTACTATGGTACTAATACTACTATAGCGGTACTATGGTACTAATACTACTATAGCGGTACTATGGTACTAATACTACTATAGTGGTACTATGGTACTAATACTACTATACTGGTACTATGGTACTAATACTACTATACTGGTACTATGCTACTAATACTACTATAGTGGTACTATGCTACTAATACTACTATACTAGTACTATGCTACTATACTAGTACTATGCTACTATACTAGTACTATGCTACTAATACTACTATACTAGTACTATGCTACTATACTACTATACTGGTGCTATGCTACTAATACTACTATACTGGTACTATGCTACTAATGCTGGCTATGCTGCTAATACTACTATGCTACGGCTGCTGCTATACTACTATACTGGTGCTATGCTACTAATACTACTATACTAGTACTATGCTGCTATGCTATGCTATGCTACTATACTACTATACTGGTGCTATGCTACTAATACTACTATACTGGTACTATGCTACTAATACTACTATACTGGTACTATGCTACTAATACTACTATACTAGTACTATGCTACTAATACTACTATACTAGTACTATGCTACTATACTACTATACTGGTACTATGGTACTAATACTACTATACTAGTACTATGCTACTATACTACTATACTGGTGCTATGCTACTATACTACTATAGTGGTACTATGCTACTAATACTACTATACTAGTACTATGCTACTAATACTACTATACTAGTACTATGCTACTAATACTACTATACTGGTACGATGCTACTAATACTAGTACTATGCTACTAATACTACTATACTAGTACTATGCTACTAATACTACTATACTAGTACTATGCTACTAATACTACTATACTAGTACTATGCTACTAATACTACTATACTGGTACTATGGTACTACTATACTGGTGCTATGCTACTAATACTACTATAGTGGTGCTATGCTACTAATACTACTATAGTGGTACTATGCTACTAATACTACTATAGTGGTACTATGCTACTAATACTACTATAGTGGTACTATGCTACTAATACTACTATACTGGTACTATGGTACTAATACTACTATAGCGGTACTATGGTACTAATACTACTATAGTGGTTCTATGCTACTAATACTACTATAGTGGTACTATGCTACTAATACTACTATACTGGTACTATGCTACTAATACTACTATACTAGTACTATGCTACTAATACTACTATACTAGTGCTATGCTGCTATGCTAGTGCTATGCTGCTATACTGGTACTATGCTACTAATACTACTATACTAGTGCTATGCTGCTATGCTACTATGCTGGTGCTATGCTGCTATACTGGTGCTGTGCTGCTAATACTACTATACTGGTGCTGTGCTGCTATACTACTATGCTGGTGCTGTGCTGCTAATGCTACTATACTGGTGCTGTGCTACTAATGCTACTATACTGGTGCTATGCTACTAATGCTACTATACTGGTACTATGCTGCTATGCTACTATGCTGGTGCTATGCTGCTAATACTACTATACTGGTGCTGTGCTGCTATGCTGGTGCTGTGCTGCTAATGCTACTATACTGGTGCTATGCTGCTATGCTGCTATGCTGGTTGCTATGCTGCTAATGCTACTATACTGGTGCTGTGCTGCTAATACTACTATACTGGTGCTATGCTACTAATACTACTATGCTGGTGCTATGCTGCTAATGCTGCTATACTGGTACTGTGCTGCTAATGCTGCTATACTAGTGCTATGCTGCTATGCTGCTATGCTGGTGCTATGGTGCTAATGCTACTATACTGGTGCTATGCTGCTATGCTACTATGCTGGTTGCTGTGCTGCTATGCTACTATGGTGGTGCTGTGCTACTAATACTACTATACTGGTACTATGCTACTAATACTACTATACTAGTGCTATGCTACTAATACTACTATACTGGTACGATGCTACTAATACTAGTACTATGCTACTAATACTACTATACTAGTACTATGCTACTAATACTACTATACTGGTACTATGGTACTACTATACTGGTGCTATGCTACTAATACTACTATAGTGGTGCTATGCTACTGATACTACTATACTAGTACTATGCTACTAATACTACTATACTAGTACTATGCTACTAATACTACTATACTAGTACTATGCTACTAATACTACTATACTGGTACTATGGTACTACTATACTGGTGCTATGCTACTAATACTACTATAGTGGTGCTATGCTACTAATACTACTATAGTGGTACTATGCTACTAATACTACTATAGTGGTACTATGCTACTAATACTACTATAGTGGTACTATGCTACTAATACTACTATACTGGTACTATGGTACTAATACTACTATAGCGGTACTATGGTACTAATACTACTATAGTGGTTCTATGCTACTAATACTACTATAGTGGTACTATGCTACTAATACTACTATAGTGGTACTATGCTACTATACTGGTACTATGGTACTATACTACTATACTAGTACTATGCTACTATACTGGTACTATGCTACTAATACTACTATACTGGTACTATGCTACTAATACTACTATAGTGGTACTATGCTACTATAGTGGTACTATGCTACTAATACTACTATAGTGGTACTATGCTACTATACGAGTACTATGCTACTATACTACTATACTAGTACTATGCTACTATACTAGTACTATGCTACTAATACTACTATACTGGTACTATGCTACTAATACTACTATACTAGTACTATGCTACTAATACTACTATACTGGTACTATGCTACTATACTACTATACTGGTACTATGCTACTAATACTACTATACTGGTACTATGGTACTAATACTACTATACTGGTACTATGCTACTAATACTACTATACTGGTACTATGCTACTAATACTACTATAGTGGTACTATGCTACTAATACTACTATAGTGGTACTATGCTACTAATACTACTATACTGGTACTATGCTACTAATACTACTATAGTGGTACTATGCTACTAATACTACTATACTAGTACTATGGTACTAATACTACTATAGTGGTACTATGCTACTATACTAGTACTATGCTACTAATACTACTATAGCGGTACTATGGTACTAATACTACTATACTGGTACTATGCTACTAATACTACTATACTGGTACTATGGTACTAATACTACTATACTGGTACTATGCTACTAATACTACTATAGTGGTACTATGCTACTAATACTACTATAGCGGTACTATGGTACTACTATACTGGTACTATGGTACTAATACTACTATACTGGTACTATGCTACTAATACTACTATACTGGTACTATGCTACTAATACTACTATACTGGTACTATGGTACTAATACTACTATACTGGTACTATGCTACTAATACTACTATAGTGGTACTATGCTACTAATACTACTATAGCGGTACTATGGTACTAATACTACTATAGTGGTACTATGCTACTATACTGGTACTATGCTACTAATACTACTATACTGGTACTATGGTACTAATACTACTATACTGGTGCTATGGTACTAATACTACTATACGAGTACTATGCTACTATACTACTATACGAGTACTATGCTACTATACTACTATACTAGTACTATGCTACTATACTAGTACTATGCTACTAGTGCTACTATACTAGTACTATGCTACTAATACTACTATACTAGTACTATGCTACTAATACTACTATACTAGTACTATGCTACTAATACTACTATACTAGTACTATGCTACTAATACTACTATACTAGTACTATGCTACTAATACTACTATACTAGTACGATGCTACTAATACTACTATACTAGTACGATGCTACTAATACTACTATACTGGTACTACGCTACTAATACTACTATACTGGTACTATGCTACTAATACTACTATACTAGTACTATGCTACTATACTACTATGCTACTAATACTACTATAGTGGTACTATGCTACTAATACTACTATAGTGGTACTATGCTACTAATACTACTATACTGGTACGATGCTACTAATACTACTATACTAGTACTATGCTACTAATACTACTATACTAGTACTATGCTACTAATACTACTATAGTGGTACTAGGGTACTAATACTACTATACTAGTACTATGCTACTAATACTACTATAGTGGTACTATGCTTTTATTCCCCTTTTCTTTTTAGGGGGTAGATCAGCTTTAATATTGTAGCTTCCATCAATGCAGACAACGACGTCATTTCCAGTCGCCCATATTTTTATTTGTAAATATATATTTATCTTTTAAAAATATTTTCTTTTATTATTTTCCCCTAACCCTACCACCCCCTCCCGTAATTGGAGCAAACTAATAGACAACAACGCTTAGGCTTCTACTTCCGGTTTATACATACTATAAACATTTTAGACACAATATATTTTACAGTATATATCTTTTGTTTTTAATCCCATCCTTCAGCTCCCATCACCCCCTCCTGTCTACCTCTGAAGATTTATTTCTGATTTCTGATATCCATCCAGTTTGATTTTATGTTTTTAACTCTGATGTTTCGCGAAAGTTCTGAACCTATATACATTTTTGTGGATTTAAAAGAGAAAATGAATCATCAGCGTACAATGACACCTTAGTTTTTCAGCCCTGGATTTCTAATCCCTTTATTGTTGGATCTGATTTTAATAGCTAACGTTTCTGTGGCCATAATAAATAGATATGCCGATAGTGGACAACCTTGTTTTACTCCCCTAGATAGTTTAATACTTTCTGAGGTGTAGCCATTACTTTCTATTTTACACCTACGGTTTCTATACATAACTTTAACCCATTTTATAAGAGACTCTCCTAAATGGAAATATTCCAGGCATTTATATATAAATTCCAGTCGTACTTTATCAAAGGCCTTTTCAAAATCAGCTATGAAAACCAGGCCTGGTGTCCCCGATATTTCATAGTGTTCTATTGTTTCCAGTACTTGTCTTATATTATCTCCAATATATCGTCCATGTTAAAAAATCTGTCTGATTTAGGATGAATAATATCCAACAATACCTTTTTTTTAAATTCTATGCGCTATTTGTGTTGCTCTAATTTTTGATCACATCGCTAGAGTGTACAGGGCCTCCATGTGTTTTTAATGATTTTTATATTTACCACTTAGATCCCGTTTCAGTAATAATGAAATCCGACATTTTTGTTGAGTATCTGACCATTTACAATTTTTGTTGGAGTGGTTAAAACATGCTAGTAACAGTCCTCTGAGTAGATCAACAAATGCCATTCAGGCCTGGAGATTAACTGGACTTAAAGGCTTTAATTGCATCAAGAAGTTCCTTCCTCGCCTTCACATGAGTCTTTCTGTACAGCTGTTCATTTGACATTATTGATAGAAAAAAATCCAGACGATTATCTTCGGATTTTTTTTCTGTTAGTGGAGATGGAGGAGACTGAAACGGAAACATACGCTTAAAGTACTTCCTCTTTCAAAATATTGTTTAGGGAATCGTAGGTAACTCCATTTGTAACATGGTACAGTTATTGTAATCTACAGTTGAAGTCGGAAGTTTACATACATCTTAACCAAATACATAAAAAATTCCTGACATTTAATCCTAGTAAAAATTCCCTGTCTTAGGTCAGTTAGGATCACCACTTTATTTTAAGAATGTGAAATGTCAGAATAATAGTAGAGAGAATAATTTATTTCAGCTTTTATTTCTTTCATCACATTCTCAGTGGGTCAGAAGTTTACATACACTCAATTAGTATTTGGTAGCATTGCCTTTAAATTGTTTAACTTGGGTCAAACATTTCGGGTAGCCTTCCACAAGCTTCCCACAATAAGTTGGGTGAATTTTGGCCCATTCCTCCTGACAGAGCTGGTGTAACTGAGTCAGGTTTGTAGGCCTCCTTGCTCGCACACGCTTTTTCAGTTCTGCCCACACATTTTCTATAGGATTAACGTCAGGGCTTTGTGATGGCCACTCCAATACCTTGACTTTGTTGTCCTTAAGCCATTTCGCCACAACTTTGGAAGTATGCTTGGGGTCATTGTCCATTTGGAAGACCCATTTGCGACCAAGCTTTAACTTCCTGACTGATGTCTTGAGATGTTGCTTCAAGATATCCACGTAATTTTCCCCCTCATGATGCCATCTATTTTGTGAAGTGCACCAGTCCCTCCTACAGCAAAGCACCCCCACAACATGATGCTGCCGCCCCCGTGCTTCACGGTTGGGATGGTGTTCTTCGGCTTGCAAGCCTCCCCCTTTTCCTGCAAACATAACGATGGTCATTATGGCTAAACAGTTACATTTTTGGTTCATCAGACCAGAGGACATTTCTCCAAAATGTAAAATCTTTGTCCCCATGTGCAGTTGCAAACCGTAGTCTGGCTTTTTTATGGCGGTTTTGGAGCAGTGGCTTCTTCCTTGCTGAGCGGCCTTTCAGGTTATGTCGATATAGGACTCGTTTTACTGTGGATATAGATACTTTTGTACCTGTTTCCTCCAGCATCTTCACATGGTCCTTTGCTGTTGTACTGGGATTGATTTGCACTTTTCGCACCAAAGTACATTCATCTCTAGGAGACAGAACGCATCTTCTTCCTCAGCGGTATGACGGCTGCTTGGTCCCATGGTGTTTATACTTGCGTACTATTGTTTGTACAGATGAACGTGGTACCTTCAGGCGTTTGGAAATTGCTCCCAAGGATGAACCAGACTTGTGGAGGTCAATTTTTTTTAATTTTTATCTGAGGTCTTGGCTGATTTCTTTTGATTTTTCCCATGATGTCAAGCAAAGAGGCACTGAGTTTGAAGGTTGGCCTTGAAATACATCCGCAGGTACACCTCAAATTATGTAAATTAGCCTATCAGAAGCTTCTAAAGCCATGACATCATTTTCTGGAATTTTCCAAGCTGTTTAAAGGCACAGTCAATTTAGTGTATGTAAACTTCTGACCCACTGGAATTGTGATACAGTGAATTATAAGTGAAATAATCTGTCTGCAAACAATTGTTGGAAAAATGACTTGTGTCATGCACAAAGTAGATGTCCTAACCGACTTGCCAAAACTATAGTTTTTTTTAACAAGAAATGTGTGGAGTGGTTGAAAAACGAGTTTTAATGACTCCAACCTGAGTGTATGTAAACTTCCGACTTCAACTGTATGTTTACTTTTAGTTCTTCAATTTCCTTTGTTAATATGGAGCCTTCTCACCTAAATTGCTTTTGCTTTAGAGATGAGTAATGATTTGCACATTTAAAAAGTGTCCCATACAATAAGGGGATCTGCTGTACCTAAGTTATGTCGGAACAAGTCTGTTATAAATTCCTCTGTCCTAGTTAAAAACAAGTTATCCAATATTATTATACTGTTACAATACTACTATTACGATAATACTACTCTACTATTACTATACTGCTACAATACTACTGTTACGATAATACTACTCTACTATTACTATACTGTTACAATACTACTCTACTATTACTATACTGTTACAATACTACTCTACTATTACTATACTGTTACAATACTACTATTACGATAATACTACTCTACTATTACTATACTGTTACAATACTACACTACTATACTGTTACAATACTACTGTTACGATAATACTACTCTACTATTACTATACTGTTACAATACTACTATTACGATAATACTACTCTACTATTACTATACTGTTACAATACTACACTACTATTACTATACTGTTACAATACTACTGTTACGATAATACTACTCTACTATTACTATACTGTTACAATACTACTATTACGATAATACTACTCTACTATTATACTAATTCAGTCCGCCAGGCCACCAACACGGTGTGGGTTAGGTATCTACGTCATGTTGTTTCCCAGTCTGTCAGCAGGTCTGCTCCGCCAGGCTACCTACACCACAACGAGGTTAGGAATCTACACGGTGTTGTTCGAGAAGATGACTGGACAGGACGGGACTCCGCCCAACTTCCTCATGAAGGCTCTGATTGGTATGACGGCTGGAGCGACCGGAGCCTTCGTTGGAACGCCTGCTGAAGTCGCCTTGATCAGGATGACCGCTGACGGACGGTGAGAGGGAGGGAGGGAGGGTGACCGCTGGCGGAGGGTGAGAGGGAGGGAGGGAGGGGGAGAGAGAGAGAGGGAGGATGACCGCTGACGGACGGTGACAGGGTGAGGGTGAGAGGGAGGATGACCGCTGACGGACGGTGGGAGGGAGGGAGGGAGACCGCTGAGGGAGGGAGGGAGGGAGGAGGGAGGAACCGTGAGGGAGGGAGGGAGAGAGGGAGGGAGGGTGACGCGAGGGAGGGAGGGAGAGAGGGAGGGAGGGTGACCGCTGAGGGAGGGAGGGAGGGAGAGAGGGAGGGAGGGAGAGAGGGAGGGAGGGTGACCGCTGAGGGAGGGAGGGAGGGAGGGTGACCGCTGACGGACGGTGAGAGGGAGGGAGGGAGGGAGGGTGACCACGGACGGTGAGAGGGAGGGAGGGAGGGAGGGTGACCGCTGAGACGGTGGGAGGGAGGGAGGGTGACCGCTGAGGGAGGGAGGGAGGGTGACCGCTGACGGACGGTGGGAGGGAGGGAGGGTGACCGCTGAGGGAGGGAGGGGAGGGAGGGTGACCGCTGAGGGACGGTGAGAGGGAGGGAGGGAGGGTGACCGCTGAGGGACGGGAGAGGGACGGTGAGAGGGAGGGAGGGAGGGAGGGTGACCGCTGAGGGAGGGAGGGAGGGAGGGTGACCGCTGACGGAGGGAGGGAGAGAGGGAGGGAGGGTGACCGCTGAGGGAGGGAGGGAGAGAGGGAGGGAGGGTGACCGCTGAGGGAGGGAGGGAGGGAGGGAGAGAGGGAGGGAGGGAGAGAGGGAGGGAGGGTGACCGCTGAGGGAGGGAGGGAGGGAGGGTGACCGCTGAGGGAGGGAGGGAGGGAGGGAGGGAGGGTGACCGCTGAGGGAGGGAGGGAGGGAGGGTGACCGCTGACGGAGGGAGGGAGAGAGGGAGGGAGGGTGACCGCTGAGGGAGGGAGGGAGAGAGGGAGGGAGGGTGACCGCTGAGGGAGGGAGGGAGGGAGGGAGAGAGGGAGGGAGGGTGACCGCTGAGGGAGGGAGGGAGGGAGGGTGACCGCTGAGGGAGGGAGGGAGGGAGGGTGACCGCTGAGGGAGGGAGGGAGGGAGGGTGACCACGGACGGTGAGAGGGAGGGAGGGAGGGAGGGAGGGAGGGTGACCGCTGACGGACGGTGGGAGGGAGGGAGGGAGGGAGGGTGACCGCTGAGGGACGTGGGGAGGGAGGGTGACCGCTGAGGGAGGGAGGGAGGGAGGGTGACCGCTGAGGGACGGTGAGAGGGAGGGGAGGGAGGGAGGGTGACCGCTGAGGGACGGTGAGGGGAGGGAGGGTGTGAGACAGAGGATGAACACTGGTATCACTATGCTTTCTCTCCCCCAGTCCCCCTGTGGTAACAGAGAGGTGTATATATACTATACTACTATGCTTTCTCTCCCCCAGTCCCCCTGTGGTAACAGAGAGGTATATATACTATACTACTATGCTTTCTCTCCCCCAGTCCCCCTGTGGTAACAGAGAGGTATATATACTATACTACTATGCTTTCTCTCCCCCAGTCTCCCTGTGGTAACAGAGAGGTATATATACTATGCTTTCTCTCCCCCAGTCCCCCTGTGGTAACAGAGAGGTGTATATATACTATACTACTATGCTTTCTCTCCCCCAGTCCCCCTGTGGTAACAGAGAGGTATATATACTATACTACTATGCTTTCTCTCCCCCAGTCCCCTGTGGTAACAGAGAGGTATATATACTATACTACTATGCTTTCTCTCCCCCAGTCCCCCTGTGGTAACAGAGAGGTATATATACTATACTACTATGCTTTCTCTCCCCCAGTCCCCCTGTGGTAACAGAGAGGTATATATACTATACTACTATGCTTTCTCTCCCTCAGTCCCCCTGTGGTAACAGAGAGGTATATATACTATACTACTATGCTTTCTCTCCCCCAGTCCCCCTGTGGTAACAGAGAGGTATATATACTATACTACTATGCTTTCTCTCCCCCAGTCCCCCTGTGGTAACAGAGAGGTGTATATATACTATACTACTATGCTTTCTCTCCCCCAGTCCCCCTGTGGTAACAGAGAGGTATATATACTATACTACTATGCTTTCTCTCCCCCAGTCCCCCTGTGGTAACAGAGAGGTATATATACTATACTACTATGCTTTCTCTCCCCCAGTCCCCCTGTGGTAACAGAGAGGTATATATACTATACTACTATGCTTTCTCTCCCCCAGTCCCCCTGTGGTAACAGAGAGGTGTATATATACTATACTACTATGCTTTCTCTCCCCCAGTCTCCCTGCAGACCAGAAGAGAGGCTATTCTAATGTGTTCAATGCTTTGGCCAGAATCACTAAAGAAGAGGGGGTCACCACACTATGGAGGGTAAGATAGTACTACTACTACTATACTACTACTATACTACTACTATACTACTACTACTAATATACTAAAGAAGAGGGGGTCACCACACTATGGAGGGTAAGATAGTACTACTACACTATATACTACTATACTACTACTATACTACTACTATACTACTACTATACTACTACTACTAATATACTAAAGAAGAGGGGGTCACCACACTATGGAGGGTAAGATAGTACTACTACACTATATACTACTACTATACTACTACTATACTACTACTACACTACTACTACTAAATATACTAAAGAAGAGGGGGTCACCACACTATGGAGGGTAAGATAGTACTACTACACTATATACTACTATACTACTACTATACTACTACTATACTACTAATAAATATACTAAAGAAGAGGGGGTCACCACACTATGGAGGGTAAGAAACTACTACTATACTACTACTATACTACTACTATACTACTACTATACTACTAATAAATATACTAAAGAAGAGGGGGTCACCACAGTATGGAGGTTAAGATACTACTACTACTACTATACTACTACTATACTATATACTACTAATAAATATACCAAAGAAGAGGGGTCACCACACTATGGAGGGTAAGATAGTACTTTATATGTATATATAGTATGTGTAATGTAGTATATGTGTAATGTAGTATATATAGTAGTATATGTGTGTATATATGTATATGTGTGTATATATAGTAGTATATGTGTGTAATGTAGTATATATGTATATATAGTAGTATATGTGTGTAATGTAGTATATATAGTAGTATATGTGTAATGTAGTATATATGTATATATAGTATACGTGTATATGTGTAATGTAGTGTGTGTATATATGCATTAGTATATATGTATGTAATGTAGTATATATGTATATGTGTGTAATGTAGTGTGTATATATAGTAGTATATATATGTGTGTAATGTAGTATATATGTATATATAGTAGTATATGTGTGTAATGTATATCATGGTTGTGTTCCTCCAGGGGTGTATTCCCACCATGGCCCGGGCTGTAGTGGTCAACGCTGCCCAGCTGGCCTCATACTCTCAGAGCAAACAGGCTCTAATAGAGACAGGTAGTAACCCTCCTACTCTCAGAGCAAACAGGCTCTAATAGAGACAGGTAGTAACCCTCCTACTCTCAGAGCAAACAGGCTCTTATAGAGACAGGTAGTAACCCTCCTCCTCTCAGAGCAAACAGGCTCTAATAGAGACAGGTAGTAACCCTCCTCCTCTCAGAGCAAACAGGCTCTAATAGAGACAGGTAGTAACCCTCCTACTCTCAGAGCAAACAGGCTCTAATAGAGACAGGTAGTAACCCTCCTACTCTCAGAGCAAACAGGCTCTAATAGAGACAGGTAGTAACCCTCCTACTCTCAGAGCAAACAGGCTCTAATAGAGACAGGTAGTAACCCTCCTACTCTCAGAGCAAACAGGCTCTTATAGAGACAGGTAGTAACCCTCCTCCTCTCAGAGCAAACAGGCTCTAATAGAGACAGGTAGTAACCCTCCTCCTCTCAGAGCAAACAGGCTCTAATAGAGACAGGTAGTAACCCTCCTACTCTCAGAGCAAACAGGCTCTAATAGAGACAGGTAGTAACCCTCCTCCTCTCAGAGCAAACAGGCTCTTATAGAGACAGGTAGTAACCCTCTAACCCTCCTACTCTCAGAGCAAACAGGCTCTTATAGAGACAGGTAGTAACCCTCCTACTCTCTGAGCAAACAGGCTCTAATAGAGACAGGTAGTAACCCTCCTACTCTCAGAGCAAACAGGCTCTAATAGAGACAGGTAGTAACCCTCCTACTCTCAGAGCAAACAGGCTCTAATAGAGACAGGTAGTAACCCTCCTACTCTCAGAGCAAACAGGCTCTTATAGAGACAGGTAGTAACCCTCCTCCTCTCAGAGCAAACAGGCTCTAATAGAGACAGGTAGTAACCCTCCTACTCTCAGAGCAAACAGGCTCTAATAGAGACAGGTAGTAACCCTCCTCCTCTCAGAGCAAACAGGCTCTTATAGAGACAGGTAGTAACCCTCCTACTCTCAGAGCAAACAGGCTCTAATAGAGACAGGTAGTAACCCTCCTCCTCTCAGAGCAAACAGGCTCTTATAGAGACAGGTAGTAACCCTCCTCCTCTCAGAGCAAACAGGCTCTAATAGAGACAGGTAGTAACCCTCCTCCTCTCAGAGCAAACAGGCTCTAATAGAGACAGGTAGTAACCCTCCTCCTCTCAGAGCAAACAGGCTCTAATAGAGACAGGTAGTAACCCTCTAACCCTCCTACTCTCAGAGCAAACAGGCTCTAATAGAGACAGGTAGTAACCCTCCTACTCTCAGAGCAAACAGGCTCTTATAGAGACAGGTAGTAACCCTCCTCCTCTCAGAGCAAACAGGCTCTAATAGAGACAGGTAGTAACCCTCCTACTCTCAGAGCAAACAGGCTCTAATAGAGACAGGTAGTAACCCTCCTCCTCTCAGAGCAAACAGGCTCTTATAGAGACAGGTAGTAACCCTCCTACTCTCAGAGCAAACAGGCTCTAATAGAGACAGGTAGTAACCCTCCTACTCTCAGAGCAAACAGGCTCTAATAGAGACAGGTAGTAACCCTCCTACTCTCAGAGCAAACAGGCTCTTATAGAGACAGGTAGTAACCCTCCTCCTCTCAGAGCAAACAGGCTCTTATAGAGACAGGTAGTAACCCTCCTACTCTCAGAGCAAACAGGCTCTTATAGAGACAGGTAGTAACCCTCCTCCTCTCAGAGCAAACAGGCTCTAATAGAGACAGGTAGTAACCCTCCTACTCTCAGAGCAAACAGGCTCTTATAGAGACAGGTAGTAACCCTCCTCCTCTCAGAGCAAACAGGCTCTTATAGAGACAGGTAGTAACCCTCCTACTCTCAGAGCAAACAGGCTCTAATAGAGACAGGTAGTAACCCTCCTCCTCTCAGAGCAAACAGGCTCTAATAGAGACAGGTAGTAACCCTCCTACTCTCAGAGCAAACAGGCTCTTATAGAGACAGGTAGTAACCCTCTAACCCTCCTACTCTCAGAGCAAACAGGCTCTAATAGAGACAGGTAGTAACCCTCCTCCTCTCAGAGCAAACAGGCTCTTATAGAGACAGGTAGTAACCCTCCTACTCTCAGAGCAAACAGGCTCTAATAGAGACAGGTAGTAACCCTCCTCCTCTCAGAGCAAACAGGCTCTAATAGAGACAGGTAGTAACCCTCCTACTCTCAGAGCAAACAGGCTCTAATAGAGACAGGTAGTAACCCTCTAGAACTCCTTTCTCTTCTAAAATATGGGTCAGGGTGGGTCAGGGTGGGTTTCCTAGGTGGGTCAGGGTGGGTTTCCTAGGTGGGTCAGGGTGGGTTTTCAGGGTGGGTCAGGGTGGGTTTTCAGGGTGGGTCAGGGTGGGTTTCCTGGGTGGGTCAGGGTGGGTTTCCTAGGTGGGTCAGGGTGGGTTTCCTAGCTGGGTTAGGGTGGGTCAGGGTGGGTCAGGGTGGGTCAGGGTGGGTTTGCTAGGTGGGTCAGGGTGGGTCAGGGTGGGTTTCCTAGCTGGGTCAGGGTGGGTTTCCTAGTTGGGTCAGGGTGGGTTTCCTAGTTGGGTCAGGGTGGGTTTGCTAGGTGGGTCAGGGTGGGTTTCCTAGGTGGGTTTTCAGGGTGGGTTTCCTAGCTGGGTCAGGGTGGGTTTCCTAGTTGGGTTAGGGTGGGTTTCCTAGTTGGGTTAGGGTGGGTTTGCTAGGTGGGTCAGGGTGGGTTTCCTAGGTGGGTCAGGGTGGGTTTGCTAGGTGGGTCAGGGTGGGTTTGCTAGGTGGGTTTCAGGGTGGGTTTCCTAGGTGGGTTTTCAGGGTGGGTTTCCTAGGTGGGTTTTCAGGGTGGGTTTCCTAGGTGGGTTTTCAGGGTGGGTTTCCTAGGTGGGTTCAGGGTGGGTTTCCTAGGTGGGTCAGGGTGGGTTTCCTAGGTGGGTCAGGGTGGGTTTCCTAGGTGGGTCAGGGTGGGTTTCCTAGGTGGGTCAGGGTGGGTTTGCTAGGTGGGTCAGGGTGGGTTTGCTAGGTGGGTCAGGGTGGGTTTCCTAGGTGGGTCAGGGTGGGTTTGCTAGGTGGGTCAGGGTGGGTTTGCTAGGTGGGTCAGGGTGGGTTTCCTAGCTGGGTCAGGGTGGGTTTCCTAGCTGGGTCAGGGTGGGTTTCCTAGCTGGGTCAGGGTGGGTTTGCTAGGTGGGTCAGGGTGGGTTTCCTAGCTGGGTCAGGGTGGGTTAGGGTGGGTCAGGGTGGGTTTGCTAGGTGGGTCAGGGTGGGTTTGCTAGGTGGGTCAGGGTGGGTTTGCTAGGTGGGTCAGGGTGGGTTTGCTAGGTGGGTCAGGGTGGGTTTGCTAGGTGGGTCAGGGTGGGTTTGCTAGGTGGGTCAGGGTGGGTTTCCTAGGTGGGTCAGGGTGGGTTTCCTAGGTGGGTCAGGGTGGGTTTCCTAGGTGGGTCAGGGTGGGTTTCCTAGAGGATAATGAGTAACTTCTCTCCCCCCCAGGGTATTTTGTGGACGGTATCTTCCTTCATTTCTGTGCCAGTATGATCAGTGGGCTGGTAACCACGGCAGCATCCATGCCCGTCGACATCGTCAAGACCAGGATTCAGAACATGAGAATGATTGATGGAAAACCTGAGTTTAAGAATGGCCTGGTAAGTTATAACCTGTTATAACTACTCTACACTGGCTCGGTGAGTTATAACTACACTCTACACTGGCCCGGGGAGTTAGAACTACACTGGCCCGGGGAGTTAGAACTACACTGGCCCGGGGAGTTAGAACTACACTGGCCCGGGGAGTTAGAACTACATGACGGCCCGGGGAGTTAGAACTACACTGGCCCGGGGAGTTAGAACTACACTGGCCCGGGGAGTTAGAACTACACTGGCCCGGGGAGTTAGAACTACACTGGCCCGGGGAGTTAGAACTACACTGGCCCGGGGAGTTAGAACTACACTGGCCCGGGGAGTTAGAACTACACTGGCCCGGGGAGTTAGAACTACACTGGCCCGGGGAGTTAGAACTACACTGGCCCGGGGAGTTAGAACTACATGACGGCCTGGTGAGTACTGAGTACCTAAACACACTTCTCCCAGTGCTGGTAAGGTCAAACACGGCCTTAATCCCGGCCCAATAGGATCTTTCCCTTCAAGCTGGAATCCTTAGTGGTCAAACTGTCACGTCTGTTTGGGATATTACAACATTAGTTACTGTAAACAACCACCTTTTGTTTGTTTCCCCCCTCTGACACCACTGCACGCTCGATAGAACAGCATAAATATGTACGGCCATTTTGTTTTGACGATGCTTGACGCTCCCCAGATCGGCTTCATCAACAAAATAAAAGCCATAACAACGGCCGTGGGGCGGACAGTGTCGCCGATGCCCCAGATTCCATCTTTAAGCTGAGAAACCGATGCAGGACAAACCGTTTTACTTTCTCCTCTCTCTCCCTGCAGGACGTCCTGTCCAGGGTGATCCGTAATGAAGGGTGTCTCTCTCTCTCTCTCCCTGCAGGACGTCCTGTCCAGGGTGATCTGTAATGAAGGGTCTCTCTCTCTCTCTCCCTGCAGGACGTCCTGTCCAGGGTGATCTGTAATGAAGGGTCTCTCTCTCTCTCTCCCTGCAGGACGTCCTGTCCAGGGTGATCTGTAATGAAGGGTCTCTCTCTCTCTCTCCCTGCAGGACGTCCTGTCCAGGGTGATCTGTAATGAAGGGTCTCTCTCTCTCTCTCCCTGCAGGACGTCCTGTCCAGGGTGATCTGTAATGAAGGGTCTCTCTCTATCTCTCTCTCTCCCTGCAGGACGTCCTGTCCAGGGTGATCTGTAATGAAGGGTCTCTCGTATCTCTCTCTCTCTCCCTGCAGGACGTCCTGTCCAGGGTGATCTGTAATGAAGGGTCTCTCGCTATCTCTCTCTCTCCCTGCAGGACGTCCTGTCCAGGGTGATCTGTAATGAAGGGTCTCTCGCTATCTCTCTCTCTCCCTGCAGGACGTCCTGTCCAGGGTGATCCGTAATGAAGGGTCTCTCGCTATCTCTCTCTCCCTGCAGGACGTCCTGTCCAGGGTGATCCGTAATGAAGGGTCTCTCTCTCTCCCTGCAGGACGTCCTGTCCAGGGTGATCTGTAATGAAGGGTCTCTCTCTCTCTCTCTGCAGGACGTCCTGTCCAGGGTGATCTGTAATGAAGGGTCTCTCGCTATCTCTCTCTCTCTCCCTGCAGGACGTCCTGTCCAGGGTGATCTGTAATGAAGGGTCTCTCGCTATCTCTCTCTCTCCCTGCAGGACGTCCTGTCCAGGGTGATCTGTAATGAAGGGTCTCTCGCTATCTCTCTCTCTCCCTGCAGGACGTCCTGTCCAGGGTGATCTGTAATGAAGGGTCTCTCGCTATCTCTCTCTCTCCCTGCAGGACGTCCTGTCCAGGGTGATCTGTAATGAAGGGTCTCTCGCTATCTCTCTCTCCCTGCAGGACGTCCTGTCCACGGTGATCTGTAATGAAGGGTCTCTCGCTATCTCTCTCTCTCCCTGCAGGACGTCCTGTCCAGGGTGATCCGTAATGAAGGGTCTCTCGCTATCTCTCTCTCCCTGCAGGACGTCCTGTCCAGGGTGATCCGTAATGAAGGGTCTCTCTCTCTCCCTGCAGGACGTCCTGTCCAGGGTGATCTGTAATGAAGGGTCTCTCTCTCTCTCTCTGCAGGACGTCCTGTCCAGGGTGATCTGTAATGAAGGGTCTCTCGCTATATCTCTCTCTCCCTGCAGGACGTCCTGTCCAGGGTGATCTGTAATGAAGGGTCTCTCGCTATCTCTCTCTCCCTACAGGATGTGTTGGCGAGGGTGATCTGTAATGAAGGGTCTCTCTCTCTCTCTCTCCCTGCAGGACGTCCTGTCCAGGGTGATCTGTAATGAAGGGTCTCTCTCTCTCTCCCTGCAGGACGTCCTGTCCACGGTGATCTGTAATGAAGGGTCTCTCGCTATCTCTCTCTCTCCCTGCAGGACGTCCTGTCCACGGTGATCTGTAATGAAGGGTCTCTCTCTCTCTCGCTCTCTCACTACAGGATGTGTTGGCGAGGGTGATCTGTAATGAAGGGTCTCTCTCTCTCTCTCACTACAGGATGTGTTGGCGAGGGTGATCTGTAATGAAGGGTCTCTCTCTCTCTCTCACTACAGGATGTGTTGGCGAGGGTGATCTGTAATGAAGGGTCTCTCTCTCTCTCTCGCTCTCTCCCTACAGGATGTGTTGGCGAGGGTGATCTGTAATGAAGGGTCTCTCTCTCTCTCTCCCTACAGGATGTGTTGGCGAGGGTGATCCGTAATGAAGGGTTCTTCTCTCTGTGGAAGGGTTTCACTCCATACTACGCCAGATTGGGACCTCACACCGTCCTCACATTCATCTTCCTGGAACAGATGAACAAGGCTTATAAAGTCTACTTCCTGGACTAGAGACTGGCGATATAAATAAATAAGGATTGGGGGAAGGGAAGCTGATCCCAGTTCTGCAGCTACGGGCAACGTTACCCCGGAGCAGCACACACACACACACACACACACACACACACACACACACACACACAGACTGAAGCAGGTGCACACTACACACACGGACAGACACACCCTCTTGTGTCATGTGAGTGACCTTTAACCCCTGTCATGTGACCCCCCCCCATTGTGTACGCTCTGTTATTTTTATTGAAGGACTCAGAATGTACCATCTCAGCCCCCCCAGGGCATATTAATACTTGGTACAGTCGTCCCCTCCCCCCACTATGGAACAGATGGTTGGAAAACAGATTAAAAAAGGATTTATTTCTGGAAAAAAACAAGGTTTTGTTATTTTGTTTTATTTCACCTGCTGTTGATAACAATTGTCAGAATCTCCTATATCAGTTTTTGCCGCGCTCTGTCGTCAGGTTTGGGTTTCCCCCCTCGTACCACACAGCTGACTCAAATGATCAAAGCTTGATGATTAGCTGAATCAACTGTCGCGAGGGGGGGAACCAAAACGTTAACGTTTGGGATCCTGAGGACCGAGCACCGGGAAAAGCTGATATAGGAGATTTGGTGGATGGATTAAAGTGATTTTTTTAACGGCAGATAATTACCGGAAAGACTAGAACCAGCTCACACCTGCTTTTTTACACTGATTTAAAAAAATAAAATAAAATGGTTCTTTTAAACTGAAGTGACTGACTGAACAAAAATATAAACGCAACATAAAACAACTTAAAGGAATTTAGTGAGTTAGTTTATAAGGATCAAACACCTCTACCAACTGAGCTACAGGGAAGGCAGTAGGTCAAACACCATGCTCTACCAACTGAGCTACAGGGAAGGCAGTAGGTCAAACACCATGCTCTACCAACTGAGCTACAGGGAAGGCAGTAGGTCAAACACCATGCTCTACCAACTGAGCTACAGGGAAGGCAGTAGGTCAAACACCATGCTCTACCAACTGAGCTACAGGGAAGGCAGTAGGTCAAACACCATGCTCTACCAACTGAGCTACAGGGAAGGCAGTAGGTCAAACACCATGCTCTACCAACTGAGCTACAGGGAAGGCAGTAGGTCAAACACCATGCTCTACCAACTGAGCTACAGGGAAGGCAGTAGGTCAAACACCATGCTCTACCAACTGAGCTACAGGGAAGGCAGTAGGTCAAACACCATGCTCTACCAACTGAGCTACAGGGAAGGCAGTAGGTCAAACACCATGCTCTACCAACTGAGCTACAGGGAAGGCAGTAGGTCAAACACCATGCTCTACCAACTGAGCTACAGGGAAGGCAGTAGGTCAAACACCATGCTCTACCAACTGAGCTACAGGGAAGGCAGTAGGTCAAACACCATGCTCTACCAACTGAGCTACAGGGAAGGCAGTAGGTCAAACACCATGCTCTACCAACTGAGCTACAGGGAAGGCAGTAGGTCAAACACCATGCTCTACCAACTGAGCTACAGGGAAGGCAGTAGGTCAAACACCATGCTCTACCAACTGAGCTACAGGGAAGGCAGTAGGTCAAACACCATGCTCTACCAACTGAGCTACAGGGAAGGCAGTAGGTCAAACACCATGCTCTACCAACTGAGCTACAGGGAAGGCAGTAGGTCAAACACCATGCTCTACCAACTGAGCTACAGGGAAGGCAGTAGGTCAAACACCATGCTCTACCAACTGAGCTACAGGGAAGGCAGTAGGTCAAACACCATGCTCTACCAACTGAGCTACAGGGAAGGCAGTAGGTCAAACACCATGCTCTACCAACTGAGCTACAGGGAAGGCAGTAGGTCAAACACCATGCTCTACCAACTGAGCTACAGGGAAGGCAGTAGGTCAAACACCATGCTCTACCAACTGAGCTACAGGGAAGGCAGTAGGTCAAACACCATGCTCTACCAACTGAGCTACAGGGAAGGCAGTAGGTCAAACACCATGCTCTACCAACTGAGCTACAGGGAAGGCAGTAGGTCAAACACCATGCTCTACCAACTGAGCTACAGGGAAGGCAGTAGGTCAAACACCATGCTCTACCAACTGAGCTACAGGGAAGGCAGTAGGTCAAACACCATGCTCTACCAACTGAGCTACAGGGAAGGCAGTAGGTCAAACACCATGCTCTACCAACTGAGCTACAGGGAAGGCAGTAGGTCAAACACCATGCTCTACCAACTGAGCTACAGGGAAGGCAGTAGGTCAAACACCATGCTCTACCAACTGAGCTACAGGGAAGGCAGTAGGTCAAACACCATGCTCTACCAACTGAGCTACAGGGAAGGCAGTAGGTCAAACACCATGCTCTACCAACTGAGCTACAGGGAAGGCAGTAGGTCAAACACCATGCTCTACCAACTGAGCTACAGGGAAGGCAGTAGGTCAAACACCATGCTCTACCAACTGAGCTACAGGGAAGGCAGTAGGTCAAACACCATGCTCTACCAACTGAGCTACAGGGAAGGCAGTAGGTCAAACACCATGCTCTACCAACTGAGCTACAGGGAAGGCAGTAGGTCAAACACCATGCTCTACCAACTGAGCTACAGGGAAGGCAGTAGGTCAAACACCATGCTCTACCAACTGAGCTACAGGGAAGGCAGTAGGTCAAACACCATGCTCTACCAACTGAGCTACAGGGAAGGCAGTAGGTCAAACACCATGCTCTACCAACTGAGCTACAGGGAAGGCAGTAGGTCAAACACCATGCTCTACCAACTGAGCTACAGGGAAGGCAGTAGGTCAAACACCATGCTCTACCAACTGAGCTACAGGGAAGGCAGTAGGTCAAACACCATGCTCTACCAACTGAGCTACAGGGAAGGCAGTAGGTCAAACACCATGCTCTACCAACTGAGCTACAGGGAAGGCAGTAGGTCAAACACCATGCTCTACCAACTGAGCTACAGGGAAGGCAGTAGGTCAAACACCATGCTCTACCAACTGAGCTACAGGGAAGGCAGTAGGTCAAACACCATGCTCTACCAACTGAGCTACAGGGAAGGCAGTAGGTCAAACACCATGCTCTACCAACTGAGCTACAGGGAAGGCAGTAGGTCAAACACCATGCTCTACCAACTGAGCTACAGGGAAGGCCAAGGATCTCATGATTTAGGCCCAAAGCTTCCCACATCTTATGTTCCAAAATGTGCAACGTTTTTACATTTTTTGGGGGGATAAAAGTACAGACTCCGGTCTTCAATATGGTACATTGACTATACCAAACATTAAGGACCCCTTCTTAATACTGGTGTGCAACTCCATCTGAAAATGGGGGTCCCATTTTTTTTTAACACAAAACATTTAATAAAATATTTCATTGGTTGTCTTCCTCAAATGAAGGGGCTGACGACGCAAAGCGGTTTTTTTTGTTGTTGTTGGAAGATCAGCTTTAATCTTAAATGTAAATTAAAAAAAACATTTAGTTTTTATTCAGTCCGGTATGAACGGTAGCCCCCTTATCTGCAGAAGCAAGATGTCGGCGGAAAGTTGAGTATCTTGGCTATTGATCTGTGCCTTAACATCTTTGGTATGACTTACTACCATATATGGGCATACAGATTTATAAACGCAGGCGGAGCCGACGACCTAATTTCAAGATGGCTGCTACATGCTTTCCGGTTCACGTTGTGAAGCATAAACGAAATAAACGCCACACAGATCATGAAGATGTCTTATTTATCTGTCTGTTATTGATCACCAACCCCGACACTATAAAATAAATATTTTGACAAAACAGTTTTTTTTGTGTGCATGATCTTGTGTATTCTGAGCTATGTAACTCCTATCTATCCTCTGATCATTTCCTCATAATCTCCCAGATGTCTTCTTCCCAGATATACCAGTTCATGTCAGAATCATGTGAATAGCAGTTACCTTTGGGTATGTCTATTTAGGTGGAAATCTACATGTTTCCAATACGTATGGATTATGGTTTCCATTAATGTAATTGTCTGCATCATTTCCAATCCCCATATATATTTTCCTTCATTATTTTTCCCTAACCCTACCACCCCTCCCCTAATTGGAATAAACGAATGCACAACGACGCTTGGGCTTCTACTTCCAGTTTATACAGACTATAAACATTGTAAGGTCTATTTTACAACAGTTATATTTTGTTTGTTTTTAGTCCCATCCTTCAGCTCCCCTAAACCCCTCCCATCTATTTCTGAACACCATCCAGTCCCATCCTTCAGCACCATCCAGTCCCATCCTTCAGCTCCATCCAGTCCCATCCTTCAGCTCCACTCAACCCCTCCCATCTATCTCTGACCACCATCCAGTCCCATCCTTCAGCTCCCCTCAACCCCTCCCATCTATCTCTGACCACCATTCAGCTGTGATTTCTATTTGCCATATATTTTTGTCAACTGTGCTGTGATGTTTCACAAAAACTGAAGCTTTCAATTCTCATAGTTTCTACAGATGGTATAATTAAAGAATCATTTTTGCTAAAAGTATTATATTATCGATCGATTGAATATTCCTTTTCAGATCACCCAGCAGTGCTGTCTGCAGGGTTATCAGATCACCCAGTAGTGCTGTCTGCAGGGTTATCAGATCCCCCAGTAGTGCTGTCTGCAGGGTTATCAGATCCCCCAGTAGTGCTGTCTGCAGGGTTATCAGATCACCCAGTAGTGCTGTCTGCAGGGTTATCAGATCACCCAGTCTGCAGGGTTATCAGATCACCCAGTAGTGCTGTCTGCAGGGTTATCAGATCACCCAGTAGGGCTATCTGCAGAGTTATCAGATCACCCAGTAGTGCTGTCTGCAGGGTTATCAGATCACCCAGTATTGCTATCTGCAGAGTTATCAGATCACCCAGTCTGCAGGGTTATCAGATCACCCAGTAGTGCTGTCTGCAGGGTTATCAGATCACCCAGTATTGCTGTCTGCAGAGTTATCAGATCACCCAGTATTGCTATCTGCAGGGTTATCAGATCACCCAGTATTGCTATCTGCAGGGTTATCAGATCACCCAGTATTGCTGTCTGCAGGGTTATCAGATCACCCAGTAGTGCTGTCTGCAGGGTTATCAGATCACCCAGTATTGCTATCTGCAGGGTTATCAGATCACCCAGTATTGCTATCTGCAGGGTTATCAGATCACCCAGTATTGCTGTCTGCAGAGTTATCAGATCACCCAGTCTGCAGGGTTATCAGATCACCCAGTATTGCTATCTGCAGGGTTATCAGATCACCCAGTAGTGCTGTCTGCAGAGTTATCAGATCACCCAGTATTGCTATCTGCAGGGTTATCAGATCACCCAGTCTGCAGGGTTATCAGATCACCCAGTAGTGCTGTCTGCAGGGTTATCAGATCACCCAGTAGTGCTGTCTGCAGGGTTATCAGATCACCCAGTAGTGCTGTCTGCAGAGTTATCAGATCACCCAGTATTGCTATCTGCAGGGTTATCAGATCCCCCAGTCTGCAGGGTTATCAGATCACCCAGTAGTGCTATCTGCAGGGTTATCAGATCACCCAGTAGTGCTATCTGCAGGGTTATCAGATCACCCAGTATTGCTATCTGCAGGGTTATCAGATCTCCCAGTATTGCTATCTGCAGGGTTATCAGATCACCCAGTAGTGCTGTCTGCAGGGTTATCAGATCACCCAGTATTGCTGTCTGCAGGGTTATCAGATCTCCCAGTATTGCTATCTGCAGGGTTATCAGATCTCCCAGTATTGCTATCTGCAGGGTTATCAGATCACCCAGTAGTGCTGTCTGCAGGGTTATCAGATCACCCAGTATTGCTGTCTGCAGGGTTATCAGATCTCCCAGTATTGCTATCTGCAGGGTTATCAGATCACCCAGTATTGCTATCTGCAGGGTTATCAGATCACCCAGTATTGCTATCTGCAGGGTTATCAGATCACCCAGTATTGCTATCTGCAGGGTTATCAGATCACCCAGTCTGCAGGGTTATCAGATCACCCAGTATTGCTATCTGCAGGGTTAACTCCAGGTAAATGTTGCAATTCTTCATCCATTCCTGGACCTGCAACCAAAAACAAGCTACATATGGACAGCACCAAAACAAATGACTCGGTCTCTTCGCAGCAAAAATCTGCAGAGCAGGAATGGTTACATCCCCCATATATATAACATTCTATTGGTTACAAGAATTTTGTATAATCATTTAAATGTAAAAACTAAGTTTTAAATCCAGTGTTTTGTGTATCAGTTCATAAACCATGTACCATGGAATCGATACATCGAAAATATTTTCCCAACTTTTTTTGCAAAATATATTTTTTGGTCCCTAAATGAAACTGGTGTAGATTTTTTGGTTGATCACAATTTTGGTGTTTAATGCCGACGGACAACTTTTCCCCCTCACCTCTCCCATTATTGTGGTAATGCTGCCATTAGTTGGTGGTAATTTTGAGTAGAGCAGACATTTACATATCCTTCTTGTTAGCTGGATGTGTGACATAACTCCAACAGTCCTGTTTATGATCGTCACGTCTACTCCCTCTCGACGTCTCCAGTCTACTAACCACCGGTCCTGGCAACCCTCATTACCACACCTGGCAACCCTTATTACCACACCTGGCAACCTTCATTACCACACCTGGCAACCCTTATTACCACACCTGGCAACCTTCATTACCACTCCTGGCAACCCTTATTACCACACCTGGCAACCCTTATTACCACACCTGGCAACCCTCATTACCACACCTGGCAACCCTCATTACCACACCTGGCAACCCTTATTACCACACCTGGCAACCTTCATTACCACACCTGGCAACCCTTATTACCACACCTGGCAACCCTCATTACCACACCTGGCAACCTTCATTACCACACCTGGCAACCCTCATTACCACACCTGGCAACCCTTATTACCACACCTGGCAACCCTCATTACCACACCTGGCAACCCTCATTACCACACCTGGCAACCCTCATTACCACACCTGGCAACCTTCCTTATGAAAAACCTGGCAAGATCCAAGAAGGTTTACGACTGTTCAGAATGAGACTGGTAATGATTAATAAGTTACTGTTATCGATATTTAACTCATATCTTCTAGAGTTTAATTCTGGAGATGGTAATTCGTTAAACAACTTCTTCCGTGGTGCCCCAAACCCCTAATTAGTTAATCGTTACATGATTAATTGAATCGAGTAACAATTAAACCTAGTTAGTGGATTAAATCAATAACAGTCATCAGATTAATGAAAGTCACGACACCTAGAACGGCCCAAAAGCTCAATCAGATAATGTAGTTTCTGGAAAGACAGGGAGGGAGAGAGAGAGGGGGGGAAGAGAGAAGGGGGGGGAAAGAGAGAAAGGGGGGAAAGAGAGAGAGGGGGAGAGAGGGGGGAAAGAGAGAGGGGGAGAGGGGGGAGGGAGAGATGGGGGGAGAGAGAGAGTGAGAGAGAGAGGGGGGGAGATAGAGAGAGAGAGACAGAGAGAGACAGAGAGAGAGGGGGGAGAGGGAGAGAGAGAGACAGAGAGAGAGGCGTAGAGAGAGGGGGAGAGAGGGAGAGGGGGGGAGAGAGGGGAGACAGAGAGAGAGGGGAGACAGAGAGAGAGAGACAGAGAGAGACAGAGAGAGGGGAGACAGAGAGAGAGAGGCGTAGAGAGAGGGGGAGAGAGGGAGAGAGAGACAGAGAGAGAGAGGGGGAGAGAGAGAGGCGTAGAGAGGGAGAGGGATGGGTTGCCAACTGGCGATTTGACACAGAAATAAAATGTAATTAATTCACAGAGAGGAGGCTGCTGGTTGTTTTCTGATATATTTTCTTCAGGAAAGATTTATTTTAATTGTATTATTTTATGGTTGTTTTATCAATGTTACATGTCATATTAGTATATTATGATGTTTTAAACTTGTATTGTCTATGTGTAATTTATTTAATTAAACTGTATTTTCATTCTAACCTTGGCTGTCTTCTGTCAGTGCCCTGACCCGTTACCTCTGCACATTGGTTCATTCCAGGTGATCTCTCCTTGGTGCTCTGTACGGTCCTGGCCTCTTCTGCAGTTTTACCACCTCACCACCAGGGGGTGCTGCAGCACCCCAGCACCGATACGTCTCTCTCTCTCTCTCTCTCTCTCTCAATTCAATTCAAAGAGCTTTATCGGCATGGGAAACATATGTTAACATTGCTAAAGCAAGTGAAATAGATAATTGACAAAAATGAAATAAACAATAAAAGATTAACAGTAAACATTACACTCACAAAACTTTCAAATGTCATATTGTGTCTATATACAGTGTTGTAATGATGTGCAAATAGTTAAAGTACAAAAGGGAAAATAAATAAACATAAATATGGGTTGTATTTACAATGGTGTTTGTTCTTCACTGGTTGACCTTTTCTTGTGGCAACAGGTCACACATCTGCTGCTGTGATTAAATACTGTGGTATTTCACCCAGTAGATATGGGACTTTATCAAGATTGGATTTCTCTCTGTCTGTCTCTCTCTCTCTCTCTCTATCGCTTCTTATCTCTCTCTCTCTCTCTCTCTCTGTCTCTGTCTCTCTCGCTCTTCTTCTCTCTCTTCCATTTTTGCCAAATAAGGAGCCAGCATACAGCCGACAGACCAATCAGACACTGCCAGAAAGACAGCTACGGTTGGAAGAGTTTAACAACTCTCCTAGATACAGTTGTTCTCAACTGCTAAAACACTAAAACCCATTGGCTGAACAAAGTTCTCAGTTGCCTGGACTCATTTAGCTAATTATGCAGTCTGTTGTCAATACCTTAAACCATTTCACACGGTAAAACACAATATGCAGATCTCACGTAGACTTTTCAGCAAAACTCTAAACACATTCTGCACTCTAATGCACATGTCATCCATACTGGTAAACACAAGTGGCAACAATCAAATACAAATAGAGAAGACATGTCATTGATTGAACACAACCACTCAAAATGGATTTAACCTGTTTTCAAATGATGCGACACAACCAATATAAGCCAGTTCAGAGAGCAAACAGGTTGTTGAAGGTGGGAAGGAGAAAGTCTGAGAACGGATAGAAGAAACAACGTGAGAGGACGAGGACGAGTGCGAGGTGGGCGACGAGGAGGAGGAGGAGGAGGAAGGCAAGAAAGAGGAAGAGGAAGACACAGAGTGGAAATATCTGATGAAATTCGAGCAACAGTTATAGACCATGTTCTTGTCCATGGACGGACAACGATTTTGAACACCAGGGCAAACTGTTTTGAACGTTTCATTTTGCGAGAGGAGTCAGAGGTAAATGGTGCTTGAAGACGAGGTTTTGTGTTTAATGTTTTCAGGAAATGGAGCGACGTTTCAGAAATGGAGAAAAACTGTAACGGGTGTGTGACCACATCCTCTCATCTTCATTCTCTCTGAGTCAGGAACTATACTGTTAGCTACAGGAAGTGTACTGTTAGCTACAGGAAGTGTATGTGCGTTCATTGATCAACTTGTCATTCACCATAGTTCAGGCCTTGCACTGGCTAGTCTACGTGTAATCTTAGAACAATGCCAGGTGAGTGTGTGTGTGTGTTCTCCCTCACTGTCGCTCAATGTGTGTGTCGATGATGTAAGAGGAGGAGAGAGAAAGAGAGATGGAGGGGAGAGAAAGCGAGATGGAGGGGAGAGAGATGGAGGGGAGAGAGATGGAGGGGAGAGAAAGAGAGATGGAGGGGAGAGAGATGGAGAGGAGAGAAAGAGAGATGGAGGGGAGAGAAAGAGAGATGGAGAGATAGAGAGGAGAGAGATGGACAGATGGAGAGGTGGAGAGGAGAGAGATGGAGAGATAGAGAGGAGAGAGATGGAGAGATGGAGAGATGGAGAGATAGAGAGGAGAGAGATGGAGAGGAGAGAGATGGAGAGATGGAGAGATGGAGAGATAGAGAGGAGAGAGATGGAGAGATGGAGAGGAGAGAGATGGAGAGGAGAGAGATGGAGAGATGGAGAGGAGAGAGATGGAGAGATAGAGAGGAGAGAGATGGAGAGGAGAGAGATGGAGAGGAGAGAGATGGAGAGGAGAGAGATAGAGATGGAGAGGAGAGAGATGGAGAGGAGAGAGGAGAGAGATGGAGAGGAGAGAGATGGAGAGATGGAGAGGAGAGAGATGGAGAGGAGAGAGATGGAGAGGAGAGAGGAGAGAGATGGAGAGATGGAGAGGAGAGAGATGGAGAGGAGAGAGATGGAGAGATGGAGAGGAGAGAGATGGAGAGATGGAGAGGAGAGAGAGATGGAGAGGAGAGAGGAGAGAGATGGAGAGGAGAGAGATGGAGAGGAGAGAGATGGAGAGGAGAGAGATGTAGAGATGGAGAGGAGAGAGATGGAGAGATGGAGAGGAGAGAGATGGAGAGGAGAGAGATGGAGAGGAGAGAGATGGAGAGGAGAGAGATGGAGAGATGGAGAGGAGAGAGATGGAGAGATGGAGAGGAGAGAGATGGAGAGGAGAGAGGAGAGAGATGGAGGGGAGAGAGATGGAGAGGAGAGAGGAGAGAGATGGAGGGGAGAGAGATAGAGAGGAGAGAGATGGAGGGGAGAGAGATGGAGAGGAGAGAGGAGAGAGGTGGAGAGGAGAGAGATGGAGAGGAGAGAGATGGAGAGGAGAGAGATGGAGAGGAGAGAGGAGAGAGATGGAGAGGAGAGAGATGGAGAGATGGAGAGGAGAGAGATGGAGAGGAGAGAGATGGAGAGATGGAGAGGAGAGAGATGGAGAGGAGAGAGATGGAGAGGAGAGAGATGGAGAGATGGAGAGGAGAGAGATGGAGAGGAGAGAGGAGAGAGATGGAGAGGAGAGAGATGGAGAGATGGAGAGGAGAGAGATGGAGAGATGGAGAGGAGAGAGATGGAGAGGAGAGAGATGGAGGGGAGAGAGATGGAGGGGAGAGAGATGGAGAGGAGAGAGATGGAGAGGAGAGAGGAGAGAGATGGAGAGGAGAGAGATGGAGAGGAGAGAGATGGAGGGGAGAGAGATGGAGAGGAGAGAGGAGAGAGATGGAGGGGAGAGAGATGGAGAGGAGAGAGGAGAGAGATGGAGGGGAGAGAGATGGAGAGGAGAGAGGAGAGAGATGGAGGGGAGAGAGATGGAGAGGAGAGAGATGGAGGGGAGAGAGATGGAGGGGAGAGAGATGGAGAGGAGAGAGATGGAGGGGAGAGAGATGGAGAGGAGAGAGGAGAGAGATGGAGAGGAGAGAGGAGAGAGATGGAGGGGAGAGAGATGGAGGGGAGAGAGATGGAGGGGAGAGAGATGGAGAGATGGAGAGAGATGGAGAGAGAGAGAGAGATGGAGAGGAGAGAGATGGAGGGGAGAGAGATGGAGGGGAGAGAGATGGAGAGGAGAGAGGAGAGAGATGGAGAGGAGAGAGGAGAGAGATGGAGGGGAGAGAGATGGAGGGGAGAGAGATGGAGGGGAGAGAGATGGAGAGGAGAGAGGAGAGAGATGGAGAGGAGAGAGGAGAGAGATGGAGGGGAGAGAGATGGAGGGGAGAGAGATGGAGGGGAGAGAGATGGAGAGATGGAGAGAGAGAGAGAGTCCAGAGAACGTGTGTGTCTATAGATGTTGACTACAAGGTCTGGATTCTGTAGCTGTGTGTGTGTGTGTGTGTGTGTGTGTGTGTGTGTGTGTGTGTGTGTGTGTGTGTGTGTGTGTGTGTGTGTGTGTGTGTGTGTGTGTGTGTGTGTGTCTGTGTGTCTGGGTGTGTGTGTGTGTGTGTGTCTGGGTGTGTGTGTGTGTGTGTGTGTGTGTGTGTGTGTGTGTGTGTGTGTGTGTGTGTGTGTGTGTGTGTGTGTGTCATTAGACTTGCACTAACACGTCTGAATGGAGCAATTAAACACACACCCAGAGAGTTCTGTTGGGGCAGGTCTGAGAAGCCCAGAGGAGTGTCGGACTGTGGAATGTTCCAGGCTGCATCACATCCAGCCGTGATCGGGAGACCCGTAGGGCGGTGCGCAAAGCGTCGTCTGGGTTTGGCCGTCATTCTAAATAAGAATTTGATCTTAACTGACTTGTCTTGTTAAATAAAAAAATTGTATTTATTTATTTCACCTTTATTTAACCAGGTAGGCTAGTTGAGAACAAGTCCTTTATTTAACCAGGTAGGCTAGTTGAGAACAAGTCCTTTATTTAACCAGGTGGGCCAGTTGAGAACAAGTCCTTTATTTAACCAGGTAGGCTAGTTGAGAACAAGTCCTTTATTTAACCAGGTAGGCTAGTTGAGAACAAGTCCTTTATTTAACCAGGTAGGCTAGTTGAGAACAAGTCCTTTATTTAACCAGGTAGGCTAGTTGAGAACAAGTTCTCATTTACAACTGAGACCTGGCCAAGATAAAGCAAAGCAGTGTGACAGAAACAACATGCCACGTCCTGACCAGTAATAGGGGTTATTTGTTATTGTAGTTTGGTCAGGACGTGGCAGAGGGTGTGTTATTGTAGTTTGGTCAGGACGTGGCAGAGGGTGTGTTATTGTAGTTTGGTCAGGACGTGGCAGGGGGTGTGTTATTGTAGTTTGGTCAGGACGTGGCAGGGGGTGTGTTATTGTAGTTTGGTCAGGACATGGCAGGGGGTATGTTATTGTAGTTTGGTCAGGACGCGGCAGGGGGTGTGTGTTATTGTAGTTTGGTCAGGACATGGCAGGGGGTATGTTATTGTAGTTTGGTCAGGACGTGGCAGGGGGGTATGTGTTATTGTAGTTTGGTCAGGACATGGCAGGGGGTATGTTATTGTAGTTTGGTCAGGACGCGGCAGGGGGTGTGTGTTATTGTAGTTTGGTCAGGACGTGGCTGGGGGTATGTTATTGTAGTTTGGTCAGGACATGGCAGGGGGTATGTTATTGTAGTTTGGTCAGGACGTGGCAGGGGGTGTGTTATTGTAGTTTGGTCAGGACGTGGCAGAGGGGTATGTGTTATTGTAGTTTGGTCAGGACGCGGCAGGGGGTATGTGTTATTGTAGTTTGGTCAGGACGTGGCAGAGGGTGTGTTATTGTAGTTTGGTCAGGGCGTGGCAGAGGGGGTGTGTGTTATTGTAGTTTGGTCAGGATGCGGCAGAGGGTGTGTTATTGTAGTTTGGTCAGGACGCGGCAGAGGGTATGTGTTATTGTAGTTTGGTCAGGACGTGGCAGGGGGTATGTGTTATTGTAGTTTGGTCAGGACGTGGCAGAGGGTGTGTTATTGTAGTTTGGTCAGGACGTGGCAGAGGGTGTGTTATTGTAGTTTGGTCAGGACGCGGCAGAGGGTGTGTTATTGTAGTTTGGTCAGGACGTGGCAGAGGGTGTGTTATTGTAGTTTGGTCAGGACGTGGCAGAGGGTATGTGTTATTGTAGTTTGGTCAGGACGTGGCAGAGGGTGTGTTATTGTAGTTTGGTCAGGACGTGGCAGGGGGTGTGTTATTGTAGTTTGGTCAGGACGTGGCAGGGGGTGTGTTATTGTAGTTTGGTCAGGACATGGCAGGGGGTATGTTATTGTAGTTTGGTCAGGACGCGGCAGGGGGTGTGTGTTATTGTAGTTTGGTCAGGACATGGCAGGGGGTATGTTATTGTAGTTTGGTCAGGACGTGGCAGGGGGGTATGTGTTATTGTAGTTTGGTCAGGACATGGCAGGGGGTATGTTATTGTAGTTTGGTCAGGACGCGGCAGGGGGTGTGTGTTATTGTAGTTTGGTCAGGACGTGGCTGGGGGTATGTTATTGTAGTTTGGTCAGGACACGGCAGGGGGTATGTTATTGTAGTTTGGTCAGGACGTGGCAGGGGGTATGTGTTATTGTAGTTTGGTCAGGACGTGGCAGGGGGTGTGTGTTATTGTAGTTTGGTCAGGACGTGGCAGGGGGTGTGTGTTATTGTAGTTTGGTCAGGACGTGGCTGGGGGTATGTGTTATTGTAGTTTGGTCAGGACGTGGCAGAGGGTGTGTTAGTGTAGTTTGGTCAGGACGTGGCAGGGGGTATGTGTTATTGTAGTTTGGTCAGGACGTGGCAGAGGGGTATGTGTTATTGTAGTTTGGTCAGGACGCGGCAGGGGGTATGTGTTATTGTAGTTTGGTCAGGACGTGGCAGAGGGTGTGTTATTGTAGTTTGGTCAGGGCGTGGCAGAGGGGGTGTGTGTTATTGTAGTTTGGTCAGGATGCGGCAGAGGGTGTGTTATTGTAGTTTGGTCAGGACGCGGCAGAGGGTATGTGTTATTGTAGTTTGGTCAGGACGTGGCAGGGGGTATGTGTTATTGTAGTTTGGTCAGGACGTGGCAGAGGGTGTGTTATTGTAGTTTGGTCAGGACGTGGCAGAGGGTGTGTTATTGTAGTTTGGTCAGGACGCGGCAGAGGGTGTGTTATTGTAGTTTGGTCAGGACGTGGCAGAGGGTGTGTTATTGTAGTTTGGTCAGGACGTGGCAGAGGGTGTGTTATTGTAGTTTGGTCAGGACGCGGCAGAGGGTGTGTTATTGTAGTTTGGTCAGGACGTGGCAGAGGGTATGTGTTATTGTAGTTTGGTCAGGACGTGGCAGGGGGTATGTGTTATTGTAGTTTGGTCAGGACGTGGCAGAGGGTGTGTTATTGTAGTTTGGTTAGGACGTGGCAGGGGGTATGTGTTATTGTAGTTTGGTCAGGACGTGGCAGAGGGTGTGTTATTGTAGTTTGGTCAGGACGCGGCAGAGGGGTTATGTGTTATTGTAGTTTGGTCAGGACGTGGCAGGGGGTATGTGTTATTGTAGTTTGGTCAGGACGTGGCAGGGGGTGTGTTATTGTAGTTTGGTCAGGACGCGGCAGGGGGTGTGTTTGTTTTGTGTTGTCAGGGTTTTTGAGTATTGTTCCATGTTTTTGTATTTCTATGTTTTTTCTATGTTGTGTATTTCTTTGTGTTGGCCTGGTATGGCTCTCAATCAGGGACACGATACCAGATAGCAAAGGAGTCAGTTAAATCAGGGACACGATACCAGATAGCAAAGGAGTCAGTTAAAGATGACAGTGCAGGAGCTTGCAGGGATTTGTAGTTTTGAATGATACTTTGATGCTAATTAGCATTTTTCGAATCTGAGGGTAAATAAAGACAAATATATTGATAAAAGTCACCTTGTCTGAGAAATATTTAGATAGTTTAAAGAACGTAACACCAGGGTAAGCCTATCATCAAACACAGACCTTATTTGAAATGTTTCTAAAAATCCCCCTTTCGGGAAAAATGAACGGTGGAAAAAATGATTGGAACCATTTCCCTGTTTGACCGCTAGGTTTTATGGGTATTATGACACCTCCACTGTGGGGCTCTATTGGAGTCCTATATGAATCCTCGGTATTTGGGCATCTTCACCAGGACAAAAAGGTGTTAATTAATGTTTAAATCCAAAGGTAACAGAGCTATCCTGAACGACCCGGTGGACTGAAGGACACAGGTCTACATTGCTGTTGTAAAGACATATGAGAATGTGGATAACTGTTTTGGGAGAAAACGTGTTGGTAAGTATTTTACGCTCCGTTACTGAACGGAACTTTGAATGAACTGAACGCAGCCCGACGTCTCCGTTACTGAACGCAGCCCGACGTCTCCGTCTCCGTTACTGGACGTAACTTTGAGTGAACTGAATGCAGCCCGACGTCTCCGTCTCCGTTACTGGACGTAACTTTGAGTGAACTGAACGCAGCCCGACGTCTCCGTCTCCGTTACTGGACGTAACTTTGAGTGAACTGAACGCAGCCCGACGTCTCCGTCTCCGTTACGGAACTGTGAGTGAACTGAACGCAGCCCGACGTCTCCGTCTCCGTTACGGAACTGTGAGTGAACTGAACGCAGCCCGACGTCTCCGTTACTGAACGAGGAAGTCCCGAGGAGTGGGCGCGACACCGCATATATAACCGCGCTCCTGCATTTCCTCCGTTTTCACTCCAAGGTCCCCGCGTCTTACTGAGCCGCTCAGGTAACGTTAACCCCCGACACACACACACACACACACACACACACAGACACACACACACACACACACACACACACACACACACACACACACACACACACACACACACCTTTATTCTGTATCACTGAAGGACTTGTGTTACAAACTACTATGATATTCTGGTGCAGAGACTCGTGATTTAATGCAGTGGCCTCAGGAAGTTGAACGCTCAATATGTTAGTTCCTGTTTTGTTTAAAACACGACGCTTATTAAAACTCTCCTCCACGTCTCTCCTCTCCCCACTGTCTCTATAGTGTATATATTCATCAGTGCTGTTGAACCATGGCGTGGGATGGATATATAACCAACCTGATGGCAGGAACTCCTCCCTTCGTGGAAGAGGCAGCGATCTGTGGGTCTGAGGCGGGGATGGAGTCGGTCTGGGCAGCAACACCTGGAGGTCAACTGGCCAGTGTTTCTGTGAGTAGATAACACGGGAGTGTGTGTGTGTGTGTGTGTGTGTGTGTGTGTGTGTGTGTGTGTGTGTGTGTGTGTGTGTGTGTGTGTGTGTGTGTGTGTGTGTGTGTGTGTGTGTGTGTGTGTGTGTGTGTGTGTGTGTATGTGAGTAGATAACACGGGAGAGTGTGTGTGTGTGTGTGTGTGTGTGTGTGTGTGTGTGTGTGTGTGTGTGTGTGTGTGTCTGTGTCTGTGTCTGTAAGTAGATAACACCGGAGAGTGTGTGTGTGTGTGTGTGTGTGTGTGTGTGTGTGTGTGTGTGTGTGTGTGTGTGTGTGTGTGTGTGTGTGTGTGTGTGTGTGTGTCTGTGAGTAGATAACACGGGAGAGGTGTGTGTGTGTGTGTGTGTGTGTGTGTGTGTGTGTGTGTGTGTGTGTGTGTGTGTGTGTGTGTGTGTGTGTGTGTGTGTGTGTGTGTGTCTGTGTGTGTGTGTGTGTCTGTGTGTGTGTGTGTGTGTCTCTGTGTGTGTGTCTGTGTGTGTGAGTAGATAACACGGGAGAGTGTGTGTGTGTGTGGTGTGTGTGTGTGTGTGTGTGTGTGTGTGTGTGTGTGTGTGTGTGTGTGTGTGTGTGTGTGTGTGTAGGGTGTTAGGTCTCTCCGTGAGCGACACCGCTGTAGGCGGGTGGTGAAGCGAAGACACCGGATGGTTTAATGGGTGTTTGATGTTTCCCGGTGCCCCTGACATAACGAGAGCCTGACCCTAACCCTAACTAATTGTCCATAAGTTCATCTGGAGAGGGAAGACGGTTTGGTGTGAAGGTGCCCCTGGACACTGGCGGTGTCTGGATACTCATACCAGCCTACTACATACTTCAAATCAAATGTATTTATATAGTCCTTCTTACATCAGCTGATATCACAAAGTGCTGTACAGAAACCCAGCCTAAAACCCCAAACAGCAAGCAATACAGGTGTAGAAGCACGGTGGCTAGGAAAAACTCCCTAGGAAAAACTCCCTAGCAAGGCCAAAACCTAGGAAGAAACTTAGAGAGGAACCAGGCTATGAGGGGTGGCTAGGAAAAACTCCCTAGAAAGGCCAGAACCTAGGAAGAAACCTAGAGAGGAACCAGGCTATGAGGGGTGGCTAGGAAAAACTCCCTAGGAAAAACTCCCTAGAAAGGCCAGAACCTAGGAAGAAACCTAGAGAGGAACCAGGCTATGAGGCTGTGCAGGGTGGATATTATAACAGAACATGGTCAAGATGTTAAAATGTTCATAGATGACCAGCATGGTCAAATAATAATAATCACATATTAATAACATACTTAAACTGCATACTATGTACTCATCATCGCATACTGTTTAGAACAAACTGTTTAGTGAAAAGTATGCAGTATGCCATGGCTGGAACCCAGTAGTGGCTCCTGATTGGCTGGAACCCAGTAGTGGCTCCTGATTGGCTGGAACCCAGTAGTGGCTCCTGATTGGCTGGAAACCAGTAGTGGCTCCTGATTGGCTGGAACTCAGTAGTGGCTCCTGATTGGCTGGAACCCAGTAGTGGCTCCTGATTGGCTGGAACGCAGTAGTGGCTCCTGACTGGCTGGAACTCAGTAGTGGCTCCTGATTGGTTGGAACCCAGTAGTGGCTCCTGATTGGATTTTTCCAAATTCAACAGACATGCATCCCGTTACCAGCCTGATAATAATTCATTTCCAATTTGATTAATTTCTCTAAACTCTGAATAGGAATGGAGTTATAGACCTCCTCAGGCTGGTTATAGACCTCCTCGGGCTGGTTATAGACCTACTCAGGCTGGTTGTAGACCTCCTCAGGCTGGTTATAGACCTCCTCAGGCTGGTTATAGACCTCCTCAGGCTGGTTATACACCTCCTCAGGCTGGTTATAGACCTCCTCAGGCTGGTTATAGACCTCCTCAGGCTGGTTATAGACCTCCTCAGGCTGGTTATAGACCTCCTCAGGCTGGTTATAGACCTCCTCAGGCTGGTTATAGACCTCCTCAGGCTGGTTATAGACCTCCTCAGGCTGGTTATAGACCTCCTCGGGCTGGTTATAGACCTCCTCGGGCTGGTTATAGACCTACTCAGGCTGGTTATAGACCTCCTCAGGCTGGTTATAGACCTCCTCAGGCTGGTTATAGACCTCCTCAGGCTGGTTATACAACTCCTCAGGCTGGTTATAGACCTCGGGCTGGTTATAGACCTCCTCGGGCTGGTTATAGACCTCCTCAGGCTGGTTATAGACCTACTCAGGCTGGTTATAGACCTCCTCAGGCTGGTTATAGACCTCCTCAGGATGGTTATAGACCTCCTCAGGCTGGTTATAGACCTCCTCAGGCTGGTTATAGACCTCCTCAGGCTGGTTATACACCTCCTCAGGCTGGTTATAGACCTCCTCGGGCTGGTTATAGACCTCCTCAGGCTGGTTGTAGACCTCCTCAGGCTGGTTGTAGACCTCCTCAGGCTGGTTATAGACCTCCTCAGGCTGGTTATAGACCTCCTCAGGCTGGTTATAGACCTCCTCAGGCTGGTTATAGACCTCCTCAGGCTGGTTGTAGACCTCCTCAGGCTGGTTGTAGACCTCCTCAGGCTGGTTGTAGACCTCCTCAGGCTGGTTGTAGACCTCCTCAGGCTGGTTGTAGACCGCCTCAGGCTGGTTATAGACCCACTCAGGCTGGTTATAGACCTCCTCAGGCTGGTTATAGACCTCCTCAGGCTGGTTATAGACCTCCTCGGGCTGGTTATAGACCTCCTCAGGCTGGTTGTAGACCTCCTCAGGCTCGTTATAGACCTCCTCAGGC